>NC_135169.1:27885351-27985351 GCF_041146795.1 Maylandia zebra
GTCAGAACTTAAAAGGAAGTCTGCAGTTTCATTTAGTTTTCTCCCTGCTCTCTCATTTTTCCCTCTAGTCTCTAAAAGCAAACCTGGGTCATACAGCTCTGATTACTGATGGTGACTTTCGAGAAGCAGCATCAGGCGAAATCCATGGCTGAAATATTTTCAGGTCACTTGGCCTCCATTCACCTGTGTGCTGCGGCGTGGCGACGGCTCTGCATAATCTTTGCGGAGGCAAACGTTGCTTGGCTTTTGTGGCGAACACCAAAAGCGAAGGTTAGGTTGCAGGGGTGGATAATTCATCATGTGTGAGCAGGTGTGCACAAAACACAAGCTGCGGGGACTTTGCTTCCTTCATTAAATTAATTCAGATCATTAATTTAAAGGGTGAACATGTGGTTTAGAGTTAGAGCTTCTACAAAACTAAATAAGTCAGTGTAACGTCTGCATGTGTGCACGCGCGTATGTGTGCGTCTGAGGTAAAGCTGCCAGAGGAAAAGGAATTGAGAGCACACACACACATCATGCACATCTTCACATGGACACCCTGATTATTTAGATTTATTGAAATTTATCACATTTACATGCACACTGGGTCCCCCGGAGACACACGCACACAGGAATGTACTGACACACAAAGGCGTGCACACATCCCCCCAATCTGACGTTTTTTGGATGCTTTGAGACCAGATTAAACAGCACGGTGTGATCATCACGGATAATCACCAGTGCGTTCACACACACATGCATGGCCATATAGATAATCTTGGCTTACCTCCTCCTGTCTTTACACTCCTCTCCTTCTTCCCCTACCTGAATTACATCACAACCTCCTCTCGTCTTACCCAAATGTAAAACTTTTATTTGCATAATTCTTTTCTAACGACAGCAGAACAAAAAAAACCATCACCAGAGTGATTAACATCACAAATCTAAACAACAGGAAGAGCACACTAATCGCATCGGCACATTATGAGAGCCTTGCACCTTTTTTCCATCTCTCTGTCACTGTGTGTCTATTTCTGGCTGAGAGACCTATCTGTTCGCTTGTGTGTGTTTATGTGTGTGTATGTATGCGAGGATTATACAGCATCAGGGCCAGATTTGGTCCATATGCTCCTGGGAAACCCCCCCCTTCTCTTCCTCCTCCTGTCACCATCACCAGCAGCAGATTATGTGTCCTTCAGTGCACAAACCTCACGGGCAGAAGCCAAAAACTGGATGATCTTTCAAAGACACATTAACATAAAAATGTGAAAACTGGGCTAAACCTGAAGAAATGTGTGCATGCGTGTATGTCAGAGGGTTAGAAAGTGTGTGTGTGTGTGTGTGTGTGCGTGCGTGCGTGCGTGTGTGTGTGTGTTGTGTCTGGCTGTCTCCATCTGTCCATCTAAAGTACGACAGAGTGTACGAGAGTTTCTCTCTGGCTGCTTTCTGCACATATCACTGGCGTGTTTGTGTCTATTAATAAACACACAGAGGTACATGAGAGAGGATGTGGTCGCCATGGTGCAAAGTCCTCCCACGCCTTGTTCTGACTCTCCCTCTGTGTGTGTGTGTGTGTGTGTGTGTGTGTGTGTGCGTGTGTGTGTGTGTGTGTGTGTGTGTGTGTGTGTGTGTGGTCAGATGTTTTTTATGTATAACAGATGATGCAAGCTGTTCTATTTCAAATGATCTGTTTAACCGCGTTTCTTTGCACCGTTTAATAAAATTGCTTGCATAATGAAAGTTATTAAGGACGGTGAGGTAACGCAACCTTACGCACACAAACGTCACACACACACCCATAGGAAGCCTAGTTTACTTCCTGTTTGATTAACTGAAGAGAAAACGTCCAGGTGAAAAGGAGCGCAAGTTCTGTTTTTGTTTTTTTCTTTTTTTTTTTTTGTCTGTTTGCGCGCTGGTCCTTAAATTTCCAACGCTCAAGGTTGATTTGAAAGTCGAACTGTTGCCGTGGCAACCCCACATGCCTTTGCATCACCAACTTCAAATGTCACAAAGCAAAAAAAATAGAAAATAAAGACGGCGAGAGAGCGAGAGAGAAAATAAGTATAATTAACAACAACAGACCCGGGTCAGCTGTTATGTGCTAATGATACGCTGCATTTGTTTTAGTGACCTCTGAGTGCTGGCTGGGTGGGGCTTTACAGCATTGGGGTGATCCAGGTTGCCTACGGAAGTCTGTAAATGCCAAAAAAATAAATGTAGAAATAAATACGCGACTTAATACCTGAAATTCCACTCACTTGCCACTTTATTAGGTACAATCTGCTGGTTACATGTTGAACTCCATTCTTTGTGGCATAGATTCAACAAGTTGCTGGAAACATTCCTCAGAGGTTTTGTCCCATGTTGAGGTGAAAGCATCACACTGCATTGCTGCAGATTTATTGGCTGCACATCCATATGCCAAGAAAATGTGCAGGCTGGATCCATGATTACATTTTGTTTGCACCAAATTCTGACCCTACCATCCAACTGTTGAAGAAAACATTTGCTGTTCTTGACAGAGTGGAGTAAATGGTGGGTGGGTGTGGTCTTCTGCTGCTGCTCTTCTGCATACCTTCATTGCAATAAGATTTCTCTAATCTCTCACATCAACAAGGCATTTTCACCCACCCACCGTTTAGCTCACTGGACATTTTCTGTTTTTCAGACCATTCTCTGTAAAGCATAGATATGGTCGTGTGGGGAAAATCCCAACAGGTCACCAGTTTCTGAAATACTCAAACCAGCACGTCTGGCACCAAAACCATGCCACATTCAAAGGCACTCACTGTGAATCCCCTTTCTTTGTCGTTCTGATGCTGGTTTTGACCTTCAGTTTGTCTTAATTGCGTCCACATGCGTCAGTGTACTGAGCTGCTGTGACGTTAATGGCTAATTAGATATTTGTGTTAGTGACCAGTTGAAAAGTTGTACTTAAAAAACTGGCCAGTGAGGGTCTATTCTTTTAAATACTTACAAAATATATAGATGTCAAAATAAGGTGTAGCTACATTTATTTACATTTTAATTTACATTTCTTAAAAATACATCTATTTAATTATTTGTTATGCTAAAATTTTATTTTTACTTTCCATTTTTATTTATAGTTATTTAAATTATTTTTAAAAAAAAGGTAATATAAATAAAATAAAATAAAAACCAAATTATAAATATAATATTTTAAATGTATTTCATGGCATATATGTTTATTTTTGTAATTCATTAAAAAAACAAATGCAGAAGAAATTTAAAACAAATCTATGAATTTAAGTAACTTTTTAAAAAAATACTTGTTTTGATGCTTTTCTGTCGAGTCATTCCTTATTTCTTCACGTCTTGTTCCTGTCATTGGCAGTTTTGGTCCTCCATAGATGTCTGCTTGTGTGTCTGTCCTGATGATGTGTGTCTGTGTTGGATGTGTGTCGAACTCCAACTGGGTGGTGCCAGAAACATGAGTTTGTTGGGTGCACAGGGGGATTTGCATGTCCACATGAGAAACCCTGTGTGTGCGTGTTTGTGTGTGCGTGTGCGTGTGTGTGTGTGTGCGTGTGTGTGTTAAAAAGCCAACACAAACAGCTGGGAGGCTGCTCCGAGTTAAAGTCCTGCCAAATGTACTGCAGATTACTGCACCATTCTCCTTCTCTCATCTTTAATGTTTCCATTCGGTCCTTACTCCAAACCCTTTGCAGTTCCTCTCCCCGTGCACCCGTCACCTTTTCTTCCCCGCCGTTTCCCCCACCACCCCCTTCATCTCTTTCTCAGTCTGCCATCTGCTGGAGGAGAAAAATAACCGCAGCTTGTCCAAAGGCAGTGACACGGGAGCCGAGCTGCATTTGGCATTCCGGTGTTGTCCGTCCCGGGGACGGCGTGGCCTCATGATTACAAAAACATGGCCATATTTGAAAGGCCAGGTGGTTCTGTGTCTGCAGCAGCCAGCCTGAGACTGTTTTAATTAGTCGTGGGGAAAAAAAGCACCCGCGTTCTGTTTATTCATGAATAAACAGCTGCTGATCAGTGTTTAGTAAGACCACAGCTGAATAATCTTCACATTTGGGCATCTTGAACAGGGATTGTTTAAAAAAATCTGTTCTTTTAATGAAAGCAGCTCTTTTAATTCTTCTGCACCAAATTTATTGCAGTATTTACAAAAGAGTGATCAATGATACTGTAGAACAGGGGTGTCAAATATAAGGCCCGGGGGACCAGATTTGGCCTGCCAATGACTCCCAATACGGCCCACTGGACAGCTTTGAAAAAAAGTGAAGGCGTGCATAGATTTAATATTTTTAACTGTATTTTTACAGATTCCTGTTGGTAAATATCTCCTCCATAGCCATTCATACTACACCAAAGTAACTAAGTAATAGATAAAGAATTAAATTTTGCACATATAATTCTTACAGTTTAGTCATGCTGACAGATTTCTTTCATTTACTACAGAAGCATTATTTTAATAGAAAACTGAGACATGCTGCTGAAATTGTGCTGATTTCATCTTATGTGAAGCTGTCACGAGGATGTAATATGGTTAAACAGTTTTACACAGACAGAAAGGGGGATTTTCTTCACCTACTGAAGGTAAAATGGGCTCTGTGTGGCCCGTGAGGTCAAACCAGTTTGACATCTCTGCTCTAGGATAATGAAAAAAGGGGAAAAAATCCATAAATGATGAAGGAAATAAAATCAAAACTTGAATTCAAAGCAATTTTTGTGATGTTACATTGCTATAAATCCCACCCAGATAAAAACATACGTGAAAGCCTGGTGCACACAACTTTAAGGAAACACGTCATTCAAACAGGGAATTTTCAGATTAAAGGCACCACCAAGGATGCCCCGTGATCCCACATGGTTGGTTTATCAGTGTATTCAACGCCTGAAATCAGTCGATTTCCGCACGTCGAAGCTGCCACTTGCAGTTTTTAAGCAAAAACATCATCGTACAGATTACTGTGAATTTCACGGGGCAAGATTTGTACTGTCCATCCATCACTTATAAGGCTGAAGTGTTAGCCATGGTGTGAGGTGTGGTTACATGTGGTTTGTGGTTTAACGTGCTTTGGGTGATCAGTAAGTCTTTGTTTTGTTGTTTCTCGATGATCTTTTCAAATTCCTCCGCTAGATTTTACTGGTGCTGCTTATGTTAGATTACATGGCATTTGAGCCACGTCCAACCTGAGGGCACTCGTGCATTACCAGCTCAGTTCAGTCTCACTGAAACAAATGGGACTCCTGCTAATGTTGCTCAGAGAGTGGCCTACATGAGTAGATGAGCGTAACATTTAAATAACTGCAGGGATTCTCCTGCCTCAAAATTAGGCCTTAACTACACTCATAAGCATGATTGGTCCAGGCTGTCTTACTGTGCTTAACAGAATTTGATGTGTTTTCCTATCGTATCTAGACGTGCGATAATCAAAAGCGCATTATTTTATGCTCGAGTAAAATAATTGTATTTTGGCATGGGTTTTTATGGGTGAACAGCTCTTGGAGGTTCTTTTGGTACTTTTTTGTCTTATAGTGTATCTCCTTATTATATTTTGGGGGCTCTTATCTGTTATCCGGTTGTTCAGTGATGACGTGACGGATCCTACTTCCGGGCCTAAAGTAGTCTGCGTTTAATATGGCTTTTGTGTTGTTAACACACGGCTAGTGACTGGGCCTAGTGACTTAACGACCGGACTGCAGTAGGACACTGGAGAAAAGACTGGAACTTGTTTTCTTCCTGCTGTAAAAGAGGACTTTCTGTCCCTCCTTTAGCTCTTTTCTGTCCTTGGTATTTATTTATTTTTAACGAACATAAGAACATGTTACATTAAAATCATTTAAAGTTGCTAATGAAGCTCTTTGACCTGATGCTGAATTAGATCAGCAGTGGGAAAATGTTCTGGAGGGGGGGACTGAAGACAAGTAGAGGAGGAGAGGGAGCTGGTGTCACTGAGTGAGTCTGCTGGGAACAGCATGCTGCTGCTCATTAAAGGCAGAATGATATACCGAGTGGCAGAAAACACACACGCACACACACACTCTTACATATGCGCTCGCACAAATGCGGACGCTTGCTGTAATTTGCCTTGGCAGATGAGATGC
This sequence comes from Maylandia zebra, assembly GCF_041146795.1. Classification (NCBI taxonomy): domain Eukaryota; kingdom Metazoa; phylum Chordata; class Actinopteri; order Cichliformes; family Cichlidae; genus Maylandia; species Maylandia zebra. Next base: position 27,891,424 of record NC_135169.1, read on the forward strand.
TGATCTGACACTGAAAGCGGTCCGATGACAGCGCGTAGGCAGCGCAGAGCAACACACACACACACACAAAAACACACACGCAGACACACAGAGTCAGGACAGCTCACGCAGGCTGGCAACTTGTGAGTTTGTGTGATCACAGTGACGTTTCCAGCTCTCTTATAACCACAGCGGCGTGCCATTAACCTTCCCGTCATCTTGATATATGTGCGTGTGTGTGTAAAATGAATTTGATGCCTTAAATCAGCAGGAATAGCAACTACCATGTGTGTGTGTCTGTGTGTGTTGTCACTGCTGACCAGACAGGTTCTTCCGGTTCTATTTTTAGCCTGGAGGAAGTCGGCCTGTCCTTACATGAACACGCAGACGCACACCTGCACGCTCCACCTCACCTCTCAGGAGTTACGTCTGAGGCGGGGGTGGGGGAAATTGCTCAAACACATGCACACCTGAGGGGGGAGTGGTTACCTGCCACAGGGAAGTTTGCGAGAGAGGAAGTAGAATTGCATTGTGTGAGAGAACCGCTAGTGTGAAACTTTTTATGTAGACAAAAGAAGGAAGCATTCGAATATAAGAAGAAGGAGAAGGGAAAAACGATGGGAAGGAAGGAATCCAGATAGCACACAGAAAGGAAGTAAAAGTTTCTTACCACCGTCCTGAGGATAAGACTGGTTTTCAGTGAAATGCTGGGGCTGTGTAGGTGCGGTGGGTGCTGCATTGCGCCCCTGTTGTTCGGGCGAGGGAAGGAGGGTGACGACAAGTGGCTCAGCCACGAGGACCATCTGGAGTCGGCTCACTTTGGTAAGGCGGAGGAGAGCCGGCTGGTTGAGGAAGAGGTCAGTGTGAGAGGCAAACACCAACAGCCAGATAAGCCCAGTCCTAGACTGTGGGAATGTGTGTGTCTGTGTGTGTTTTTTTTGTAGTTTGTCAGATGGATTCTTTGCATTTTCTTTGCTGCTTGTTTAAAAGTACAAACTTTTCTTGACATCATTCTTGACATTTTCTTCATACCACACCAAAGTAACTAAGTACTGGATAAACAGTTAAATGACATAAAAGTTAGGACAGTTAGCTTTTCTCTTCAATGATTTTAGAGTTTGATACTTTAAAGAAACCCCAAAATATCACTCTGTCTCTATTTGTGTCCACTTTATAGGTGTGAAAGTTTGGCTTTAGCAGCTCCTGGTTTCCAGAACAAACTACCAAACATATATTGTTACCTTTTCATGTCCACGCAGCTGCAGAAATGAAGCTAACTATTAACTCAGACAGTAGGTGTGACTGTTAAGGTATTGGCCTTTCTGTGTGGAGTTCACAGAGAAGTGGGTTGTTTGGGATTGGCCGTGTCCGTCTTCTCCTACAGTCTCAGGTATTGCTCATTTCACCGAGTGGAAATAAAACTGCAGGAAGTTTTTGTGCAGCAGTCTTTGTGTTTACGCCAGAATACTGGTCGAGTCACTCGTGTCGCTCTGCTGTCTGGGAGAAAGTCCAAATTTCAGTGATTTGTTGATTGAGTGTTTACACTGAACACTGAAGGTCAGTCTTTCATGCAGGACGGAGGCTGACAGACGTGTGTGTGTGTGGTCTGTTAGAGAATTAAATGAAGGGAGAAATAAATCAGGGTTGATTCAGTCGGATGTTTGTGTGGATGTGGGCGCCCTTCAAAGCTCCGGGTGTGTGTGTGTGCATTTCGCAGATGAGTAAGTATATGTGTTAATGTGCTTCAGTGTGCATATCCACTTCACTGCCCTCCTCTGAGTGTTTGTCTGTGTGCGTGTGCCAGGATGATTGTTGTGATGTGATTAGTTTGCTCTAATGAATAGAGTGATCTGTGTGACAACATCGCTCAGCTGGAGAAGAGAGGAGACACTGTGACCTTTGAATATCACATATGTCTGTTTATATGTGAAACACACGTGTGCTGTTTGCTCTGCCGATATGTTCCTGTGTGCAGTTCAATATAGTCCGTACACTGAATTAGCTTGAAGAGGCTTTATGGCATGTGTGACACCCACTGTGCTCAGGTGTGTGACTCAGTCAGGAAAGCTAAGGAAACTTTACCTGGGAAAGATAAATTGGTCGGGCTCTTTATTGTTTTAATGTAGGGACTAGTTCCTTCTGCACGGTGATCAAAGGTTAATGACGACTCAGTGCAATTAATAAGTAGCAGAAGACCAGGGATGCTTGCGTAGCTCGGTTTTAAATACACAAAATTAAGCTCATCGCGAACTCTAGCAGTAGGTGTGACTGTTGAAGAATTTAGTTGCTTGGTCTTGTAGCCGGACAGCGGAAATTCAAAGAGAAGTGAATGAGTGGGAAGTTCAAGTGACAGATAGTGATAGATGGAGTTTTATTCAACAACAGTTGTCTGAAGGCGCTTTTAAGAAGCAGGGACTTGGTGATAGCAAAGGGGAAGAACTCGCTTTTAACAGGAAGAGACCTCCGAGTGAAGTAGGCTCAGAAAGGGGCAGCAATCTGCTTATAAGGTAAGTGGAAAGAAATGACAGACTAGAGGAGCGTAGGTTTTCTTTTTTCCTTCGGTGGATAAAAAAGGTTTGCAAAAGTTGCTTTTTAATTGTTGTTAAATGGGGGGTTGAAATATATCTCTGTGGGTGAAGGGACGAATGGTAGTTACAGCATGTAAAACATTTTTCAGAATAAATTGGCAAATGTAGGCAAATCGATTGAATTTGCATTTGAACATCTGCTGGAGAAGACTGAACTTTACTTTATCTGATTTTGCTGAAACGCTTATCACGTTAGCTTTTGCCAGCTCTAAATCAACTCAATTTCTCAATGTTTTCCATATAACCTGCATTTTTCATGCGCTTGGGATGTTTAGGATAGTAAGCTAACCTAGCCAAATGTTAGGCCCTGGTTTGGGGATGGGGTCATTAGGCTTGACGAGTTTCTCTGTGTTGGGTCTGACTTTCAGGTTGTCCTTTACTGATACCCTGGGCTGCAATGCTGTTAGCGTTCGTCAAACAAAACCGCTCTGATTAGCTCCTCGACTGACGGTTTGTGACGGCATTGTTGTGGCAACCACGGATAAGCTTGATTGGTGGAACATGGTGGTTACACCTCACCGTTATCTCTAAAGTGTCAAGTGGGTCAGTGGAAAGAGACCTTTACACCTTCCTGTTGGTGCATTTTGTTCTTTCTTCTACTTCCTCAAGGGACCGTCTGCTCTTTGGTTTTCTTTCAAGTCAACTCTCTAGAGCCTGTGGTTGATGTAGTTTTTGCATCTTTCTCTTTTTGTGTTGTTCCTCTTCCTCAGTCCTCACCGCTCTCGCAGCTATACTTCTTTTTTCCCCTGCATCTCCTGTTGTTAATGATCCATACCGTGAGCCTATCTGTCATTGTTCCCACCATCGGTCCTTTCCTTTCTGCTTCCTTTTCTCTCCGTCTTTCTCTCTCACATGGTGACAATATGAGATTTTCTCTCCTGCAGGGTATGAAAGCACATTTATTCTAAGAAAGAAACAAGCACACTGAGAGCACAAGCAGCTGTATGCGCCATTACTAGGCGGGATATCTCATGGTTGCACATTGACACAGACAGACGGAGACACACGCACACACACTGCAAGAGAGAAATGAGATTGTGGTGGAGCGATGAATTAGATTTATCACTGGTTCGGCGGTGCCTCTGCCTTGTATTACTCCCACTGTTCACACAGCCAAGGACATTACTGCTAAGAGAAATAGCCGGAGAAAGTAAGACAGAAATCGCATGAGATGAAAGAGGAAGGTCAGGAGAAACATAAGCAGTAACAGAAGTTATGGAGGACTGAAACTGTCAGAATCATCTGTATCATGGACTAGTAGATACATGTGCTATTGAATGCACCAAAATATTTAAAGTAAATGTTAGGTATCAATATATAAAATGTGGACAGATGCTATTATCTTGGGTTTGCCTCTGTGGTGCAGAAAAAGGCAATTAGACTGATGTTACCAGTAGCAAGTATATAAATGTCAGTGTCTATCTTTGTATCAAATAATCCCATTTGACAGTAATGGCTGTCTAATCTAGGTTGGCTCAGTTCCTCTAAAACAGCGGTCCCCAACCTTTTTTTGCGACACGGGCCGGTTTATGTCCGACAATATTTTAATGGACCAGCATTTAAGGTGTCGTGGATAAATACAACAACATAAAACCAGTACCGGTACCAAAAAACAGAAGATTTATTTATAATACACAGGAAATTCTCCAGGGAAACCGATTTAATGATAGAAATGAAGTAAAAAATCACGATAAAAACCCTGAAAACCATAAATTTCGCACCAAGCCTCAACTCTAGCGGCCCAGTACGAAACGGCTCACGCACCAGTATCGGTCCGTGGCCCGGGGGTTGGGACCACTGCTCTAGTAGACGCAGTCCTTTCTGTTGTGAGCCTGGCATCCAGCTGGCGTTAAACCCATGACAAACACAGAATGACAGAAATGCATTTAGATCAGTAAAAATAAACAAAAAGTAATAATTTTGAGGCGTAAGATACAAGGTGAAATATAAGGACTGAATGAAAAGCCAAACCCTAGAGATGTTAGAAGCGTAATGCATTAATCTTCTTCCTTTTCTTTTTGTTTGCACTCAGACCACTAAAGATAAAAATAGCCAACTACCTGCTCTGCGAGATATTATCAAATTTGAATACTTTCACTTTTGAAAGCTCCTGTTTGCAATTTCCCTTAAGGGAAGACTTCCGCTCTGAAATGGAAACGCTGCCAAGTGACTGCTGAGCCACCTGCCATCGAACCATGCCTGAGCTGAGACGTTTGTTAATTTTCACTAGGAAAGTAACGTACACGTGTTTTTGAAAAGCGCCTGAAACCTCCCCTAGAAAACTGATATTAATTTCACAGTGAAAAATATCTTCAGACCGTATCCTCAAGCAATGAAAAAGATCTTGGATGGAAGTTGACATACTTACACACACAATTTAACTCCTGGAGAACTGGTTTGTTATGCAAGTCTTATTTGCTGAAAACAATGGTAAGAGGAAGGTAAGATGTGATTACCTGCAGTCCTCCTGGTTCGGCTTATTGGCTGAAAAGTTATCTTGAATAGTTCTTGAGTTATTCATTAAGACAAAGAAACTGAGTATATGGAATGCCATGAATGCAAAAATATCTTGTAAGCGCTCTTTAAATGACCTTTACTCTGTTACCGCTGATGCTAGACACAAAATTCAAACTGTTTTGGAAAGAAGAGACATTGAGCTTTATGGGGACTTTTGGTGTATCAGGGTAGCACAAAGCATTTATAAGGTATTGCTGTCTGAACACAGACAGAAAAATGAAATCCACCTAGATTTTTCCATGTGCACTTCACATTACCATAACTCTTCAGCTTTGTGAAGTTTTACCTCCAAAATGACAAAAGTCCACGTGGCATGTGCGACACTTGGAATAAAGTGTTAAGATGAAGAAACATTAAAAAGGAGCTTGTAGCAGTTTTCACAGATGCCTTGAAAGTGAATTCTTTCCAGTTTTATCACGTGTGTGATACAGCTGTTTTCTGCCATGACATGCGGGTGACTCATGCAGGCACACGGTTATTCTCTTTATGTGGAAGCCTCTGGGCTGTTACGGAGGCAGATCTAGTGATTTGTTGCTACATTTGGTGATGAATGTGCAGGTATGCAGGGAGCTGCGCGTTTTTAAGATCCTATCTGCATGTGCCAGCGGTTGTTACGAGAAACGAGGATCTCCATGGCGACCCCCTCCCAATGTCCTGTCTCAAATTGATTACCCGTGGGGGATTCGGCCCTCTTGCACCATGTAGTCACAAACAGGGGGGAAGAAAGAACGAGCGCATGTTAAGCAGAGATGAGGAAAATTGGTGATGAGTTTCAGCCAAGCGGATCGATTGTATCAAATGAAATCATTCGATCTTCTGACGTTCTGACCGTGGTAATAATTTCTACGTGGCCACGGATGACTGCATCTCCCACCTGCTGCTTCCCTACCTGACTTGAATGCTGCATGAGTGTACTGCAAACCAAATCAAACGTCGTTATTTGCTGCTTTAACAGATTAGTGTGCTGTTTTTGGGCCCCTGATCTCATCCACACACATATCGGGTGAAAATACAGAAAAAGCCCAGCGGTGCCTTTGGGCTGATGCTTCTGTTTTATCGTGACAGATCCAGTCAACACCGCTCTGCTCATGTGTGCAGCTCTATCTGTCTTTGTTTGACAAAAGCAAGCCATCCGAGTGACACTATCCAAACCGATCTCCTTCTGTTTACGTGTGAACTCCGAGAAGAATAGCTGTCACGGCTGATATTCAGAGGTTCTGGATGCGCTAACGTCTGTTTTATCTTCCTCCTCCTCTCCTTCTATCCCCTCTGTCTCTGTTCTCTCACTACAGAAAAGTGTGAAGGAGGGAATCCTGTTAAAGCAAACAAGCTCCTTCCAGAGGTGGAAGAGGAGGTACTTCAAACTCAGAGGGAGGACCCTCTACTATGCCAAAGACTGCAAGGTACAGAACTGTGTGATCGTTTTACCGCCGTAGCTCTTAAACTGTAACATTTTTATTTAAATGTAACTGGCTAAAAAATAAGCTGATGGGGTTTTTTTTCTCCCATTAGTCCCTAATTTTTGATGAAGTGGACCTATCAGATGCCAGTGTGGCTGAGACCAGCACCAAGAACATCAACAACAGTTTCACAGTAAGCCCAAGACAGGCCTTATAATTGACTACAAGGTGGCCCTTTAAAACTTTTCTAAGGGCAAATTATGACAAAATAGCCTACATGGACTAATGCTAGGTCAGAAATAGACCATTTTAATGGATGCCAGCTCAGCTATTTGGTGGTGACATGGCTGTTTTTTAGTGTAAAAGATTACTGCTAATCAGCTAATTTAGTTAGCTAAGTTAGCTTGTCTGGTTAGCAAGGTGTGTTTGTTATTCACTTTAATATAACAGGTAATGTTAATTTTGGCTTATAAAAAAGTTTAAAGCAAAATGTAGGAATTGAACTTAAGGGGTATACAGAGCTGCACAGAAACCTTCTGATTGCTTTGGTCTCTAGGAGACTGCCCGTAGTTTGCACTGAAGACGGCAACTTGTTTGCGCACGCTTGCTAGCTAACCACCAAGCAGTAGAAACCTGAAAAAGAGCGACGCAATCCGGAAACAGAGAACATTCGTCTTAAAAGTAAAAGTCGTCTTCATACCAGGCTTAATTAACTTCAGGATTGATAACTTCTAATAAGTTTGTTTAATTCAGAATTTTATTTGGGGACATATATCTGAAGAACAGCTGGTGCTTCCATTAGCCTGTCATGCCATATTGCTCAACAACTACAAGAAATTCAAAGATTGGAGTCAAGTTTTTTGCTCTCTTCTAAGCTTTCCACTTTCTTTCTTTCTCAGGTGATCACTCCATTTCGCAAACTAATGTTATGCGCTGAAAGCAGGAAGGAAATGGAGGACTGGATCACGGCGCTGAAATCCGTCCAAAAGTGGGAAACCTACGAGGTTGGTGCTTCTCATCTCTGTGTCGGGCTCTTGTTATGTTTCAGCCCCATCCTTCGTTCTCCTGGCTGACGTGAGAGTAAACTGGGCCAAACTGATTATCATTAGATAATAGCTAGTCATGAGTGTGTAATTAATTTTGATGAGACCAGGCTTTCACAGCTCAGTTCTTCTTGCATCTGTTTTTCACATAAATGATCCACCTTCACATCTTCTCGTCTCCTTTTTATCTGCCTCTCATTTCAGCTCTTTGCCTACCGATTGATGTCCTCATAAAACCAAGCCTCCTCTTTAATTGGTTATAAAGTGGAGGCTCTGATTTTTTTTTATGAGCTTATATTCTCTTTGATTTTTGGCCTTCCTAGGCTTTTTATTATAAAAGTTAATTTGGGGTTTCAATTTTTGCCTTCTCATCTCTAGTTATTCATGTGATGTGATTTTAAGCAGGTGATGAATTGTGCAGCCATCGTTCTCCTACCCCAGTCTAGTTATTTTTTTTTAATTGTAGTTCCGGGAAAGTTCTCGTTTTTGTCCTTTTGTGTTTCCTCTTGTGTAGAGAAGTGCTGACGCGTTTCAACCTCAATGTTTCTCCTTCCCACCCCCCCAGGCCAGTCAGTTTAATATGGAGCATTTCTCCGGGATGCACAACTGGTACGCCTGCTCGCACGCCAGACCGACCTTCTGCAACGTTTGCAGAGAGGCGCTGCCAGGTGTCACCTCCCACGGCCTGTCCTGTGAAGGCACGTAGACACATGCACACACACACTGCATCTGTGTTCTTGCGCTCACTCATATGAAGTCACTGGAACGTCGAGTCACTCATGCATTAATTTCTAAGAAACAATCCTACCATTTTTGGTCTAACAAGAAAAATTACATCACCAGCGTTCTCTTTGTCTGCGCTTGATATGCAGTAATAAAGTAGCTTTAAAGCTCTTTCCTGCACTGTGACAATGGTTGCTTAACAGGTTTGTGATACAACTGGAGACAGTTGTATAAAGTACGTCACCTCTCATATCAGGGGTAAAAATCAGATTACAGACATACTTTAAATCCACTCAACACATTCAATTGTAATTCAGAGACAACTTCAACAATCCAACGACAGCCTGTAAGCCAGAACTTGGCGACAGTGGGAAGGAAAAACTCCCTTTTAACAGGAAGAAACCTTGAGCAGAACCAGGAGGAGCAGCCATCTGCGGTTGGGGGTTTAGAAGGGAGGAAGACGGAACAATTTCTGAAGAGGACAGGATTTTAAGAGCTTATTTTGAAAAATATCTCAGTGAACATTAAAATGCGTAAAACCACCTCAAAGTCTATCAAGATCATGCCAGAGCAGCAGGTCGCCATATAACCCTTAAGCGGCAGCTCAAAATCCAACAAACAACGGCATTTACACGTGCAAGAAAGGCCAAAACACACAAAAATCTAGGTTTACCAAAATATCCATGTATGTCGACCTCAAAGTCCAAGAAACTAGAAAAGGAGACCAGTCTCCTTCAAAGTAAAAGCACCATGTACCCAGCGACTGCCAACAACAACCCGCCAACTGATCAGGAAAAACACGTTTTTCCCTAGCAACTACATGTTGCCAGGGTATCACTAGACTCAAGGTCTGTGTGATTGAGGCTGCAGGTTTCCAATTACCATTAAAGAGAATTTCTCTTCTCAGAGAACATGTTAGTACCTGAGGGCTCCTTTTGTTTAATTTCAGCACAACATATCTTGAAGAAAGAAAGTGTTACAGGTATTTAAGTAACACTTTATTTTAATTTGGTCCCTAATATGAAGTTGATTAGGTAAAACAAAGAAATTAACTGATTAACTCTAATTAGTCGACCCACTGTCCTTGCTTCAGATTAATTTTGTTCTCGTGCTTTAAAAACCCAGCAGTACATTTACCATAGACTGTATCTAAATGATGGCAAAACTCAGCAGTAATTAAGCAGTAACCACCTCTGAACTTGTGGATCCCTGCTTAGTTTTTTTGTTTAACTTGTAGTGACCATATTTGGACTCAGTTTAAATATCATTTATATAAAATTCACAACAACAGCAGCCACCTCAAAGAGCCTTAGCATGTCAGCTATAGCACAGATAGCTGTTATAACCTATAACACAGAAATAAAATATCAGAGCTTCAGTGACCAAAAGTGCAGATGACTGTAACGAGCTTTTAGTGCTTTAACTGTGACTGTCGCTCAAAGAGGCCACGCCCCAATTGATAACTTTAAGCATCAAAAACCACGTTATACTGCACATGCTTTCCAACTAAAACTGAGTTTTGCAGCAGGCTGCAAACATGTTTGTCTTTGCTTTAAAGTTGTGCCTCTTAACATGGGAGTCTATGGGGACCAGCCCTCGTTTAGAGCAGCCTCAGACTAGAGGAGCTGCAGTTTTTAGCACCCCCTCCAGCTGCTCTCCAGTCCATATGTACACTGTCTCATCATGTTATCGCATAGTTTTACACAGCTCTATCAGGAGTACAGTCACACACTGTGACCATCAGGAAGCTTACATCATACACTCACCCAAATAGAAGAGGATAAAAGTGGAGACTTCCAGTGTGTCTGACATGATATTTGTTCATCTATCCTCTGCAGTTTGTAAGTTCAAGGCTCACAAGAGATGTGCTGTTCGCTCCACCAACAACTGCAAGTGGACCACGCTAGCCTCCATAGGAAATGACATCATTGAGGATGAGGATGGGGTACGAGCCGAGGCTTACTCACGAGTTGCATTTGGTTTTGTTTTCATGCAAATTATTTTGCCTGATGTGCATACCTTTGGTTTGATGTCTTTAGAGCAGAAGGGCTTCATTTGATATGCTTTGTTTATTTATTTTTCCCTCCAGGTGTCCATGCCCCACCAGTGGCTGGAAGGCAATCTGCCCGTCAGCGCCAAATGTGTGGTGTGTGATAAGAACTGTGGCAGCGTGAGGCGACTGCAGGACTGGCGCTGCCTCTGGTGCAAGGCTATCGTAAGTGTGGATTGAGTTTAGCCTCCATCCCATCAAAAACTGTCACGCTGAATCAATATTAGTGTTTATCTGGGGCATTGCTTTTAGCTGAGAGTTATTTCCAGCCTTTCTTATTTGAACTTCTGTCATTCGAATGCGTCGATGCCCACGGAAATGGAGTCATAGCAGGGGTGCACTGGGAAAAGTGTGCGATGCAAACAGACTCAAAGCAGCTCCATCCAATAATGGAGGTAATTCGGGAAGTGATGTTGTCAGCAAAATAAAAGTGCATCATTTGTCACATTTAAATATGAACGCAGGGTTTTCATTAAGCACGATACACGTCTCGTTATCTGGAACCGTGTGAGCGGCTCCGTACAGAACAGAGAGATCAAATTCAGATAAATTCATAAGATTCAATTATCCCTTTATTTGTTTGTCTGCCCTTGGGACATGTTGACTCATGCGCAGGAAATTGTGATTCTCCACATGAGACGCTCCTCCCACTTCTCTGGAAAAAACAACCAAGAGCTTTTTATTGTCCTTGACTTCCCGCTCTCACCTCCTCCGAAGACTCAAGGTCTGAGAAGTTCAGCAGAGTCATCAGACTAATGGGACGGCACATAGATTGGCAGCAGAGATCCCCGAGGGGAGGAGGAATAGGAAGGAAAGTTAAAATGAGAAATGGAACAGGGGCTGATAAATTCCTGTCAGCTGCAGGGCTGCTGAAACTGACCCGACGCTTCGACCGCCTCAAGCACGATGTGGAGAATCATTTTTTGTGTGCGCTGGAGTATTAATAATATTTAGGAGGGCATTGACAGGCTGGTTATAATCCCGCAAAGAAAGTGGCACAAGGACCAACAGCACTTGGTGCATCTTAACATAAAATTAAAGTCCTTCAAATTCTGCATAAAATACGTAGACGTTTTAGTTAATTTTTCATGCTTTTAAATTCATTTAAACCATTATTTTGTAATGTTTCCATGTATAAAATGGATAAAATAATCTTGCCTAATAGAAAAGAATATGTAAAAGTTTTACAGAGAGATGCCCCTGAAATCCGTGGAGCATTTTATTGCCTTTCAGCCCATTGTTCTGGTTTTACAGCCAGAAACGTTTCGTTTTTTTATTGCAGTAGCTGTGATGTACTAGACCCGACTGTACAAGTGAGAAATATTGACATCGTAGTAGAACAATCTACTACGATGTCCCCACACAAGTGATTTCTGTTTCTTTGCCCATGGGGTTGTTTTGGTTTTTCTTTTCGTCAGTTCCTTTGGCTGCTGTTTTTCTTTCAAGAGTCTAGTCCAAACAAACAAGGAAAACAGAAAGCAGTGGAACAAACAGGAAGACTAATCAAATTTGATGGCAGTGGCTGGGAATATAAATGCTAAATCCCACAGGCCTGCAGACGAGTCGGCGATGGGCTCGTACACAAACACAGTAAGATGTGCAACAGAAATCAGAAATGGAGACCGTTTGCCTTCGAAGTTGCTTTCTTTGAAATGTGCAACCAGCATAACTTTTACTTTGAAAGTGAACCTTCTTCACTTCACTTCTTCAAATTTAACTACCAGTGGACTAGTAGTTAGCAAGTATTTGCAGGCAAACATGAAAAACTACAACCGTGTGGCACCTTCTTTGCAACCGATTTCAACTAGTAAGACGCAGAAACCTCCATGAACCACCAGCCAGTCGGGGAATAAGCCAGCCAGTTTCCCTAGCAACTGAGTGTTGTACCAAGTCCAACTGTTAAGCGAAGCACGTATGACATCCCATGAGAAACCTCAGTAGGACAGAAAGTCTTTTCCAGTCACAGCTATCTCCATCTGCTGGCCTTCAGAGAAAATACAGGTTTAAGGCGCTTTCTGACCTGAGAGCTGCGTCCATACCGTCTGTCCCCAAGTGGCAAAGAAAGTATGAAACTGCAGCTCTAATATTAACTAGAGTAAAACCAGAGTGTGCATATATATAGTTTTAATATAGTTCTTCCACATGTTTTAACGTGAAATACAGTTCCCATTACTTAAGTGCAACAGTACAATTAGGCAGGAGACTCTGTAAACAGATTGATTGATTTAGCTCTTTTCCACTCTACTAGTGCACTCAAAGCGTTTTATGTGCCTTAATCATGCATTCATACAAGCACTACACTTACTAACTAACATTGGAAGGAGACCTTGGGGTTCAGTATCCTCCCCAATGATCGAACCTCCAACCTTCAGTCAGTAGATGAGATGAGTTGGGAGTTGATTTGGGATAACTGGGAAATTACTGAAGTGAGCATCGGGCTGCTGAGTGCATTTTTACCCATGTGGTTTGCACTATAACCACTTACCCTCACATTATGGATTAGTGTCATTTCACCCAGTGTACACCAAAAGACCAGCCCAAGCATCGCACTGGAAAGCCTGAAACATCCGCTCTTTACTTAATAAGGAGTACACAGGAGCCTGTCTTTTATTATGTTTGTGCTCTACTGTAGTGGGTTTTGAAACACTGATGTAGTCAAACAGAAAAGTCCAGTGGAAGCATTCAAACACACAGAGAGATGTAGATTTACTCTATCCTCTTGTTCCATTTAGCAAGAGCGGCATTGTGTTTTTTGAGCGTTCAGGCCAAACGGGCACACATAATGCGAAGTCTGATCCTCGGTATACAAAGACACGCGCATACACAGGCTCGCACACTCAAATGAATCACAGTGGCATTTGTAAAGGTTACAGAACTGGCATTTTGGTGGGTTTCAGAGGGATGTAATGACCTTTCTGCTTCTACTGAAATATAGAATTACTGGAGACCACTGACTCTGTATGTGTGTGTGCATGTGCGTTCACAGGTCCATAACAGCTGTAAGGAACAAATGGGGAAGGTGTGTCCCTTGGGCCAATGTCGAGTGTCCATCATCCCTCCAACTGCACTTAACAGCATCGACTCAGACGGTGAGACACCTCTTACTCCCACCCACATGGACACACAGTATTACTTTTACAGTAGGTTTTAAAGTTCAGTCATGTAATGAAATTGTGACTTAGCCTGACTTGGCTTTTTCTACTGACACTGACAATTTGTAATTCCAAGTTACTAACCCTTATCCCTGGAATTTGTGCATCTATCATCAGCAGTTTACAGTTTGAACACGGTCCCAGTGGCGTTTGAACTCCACGCTGTGAGCTATACAAACATTTCTGCTCGTTTACAGGCTTCTGGAAGGCCACCTCGGCGTCCTGCTCCAGCCCTCTTTTGGTCTTGGTCAACTCCAAAAGCGGGGACAACCAGGGGGTCAAGTTCCTCCGCAAGTTCAAGCAGCTTCTGAACCCAGCGCAGGTCTTTGACTTGATGAACGGAGGGCCAGAGCTCGGGTATTTAAGAGCTTTTTCTTTCTGAGTCCTTGTAATATCTACGGGTCGTTCTCCAGTAGAACATTTAATAAGTGTTGCTCTCTGTAAACACCTGCCTCTCGTTCTCTCCTCCTCAGCCTGCGCCTCTTCCAGAAGTTTGTGACATTTCGTATTCTTGTGTGCGGAGGAGATGGCAGCGTGGGCTGGGTGCTCTCAGAGCTGGATAAACTCAACCTCCATAAACAGGTGAGAACAACGAGGAGGAGGAGGAGTGGATGTTGCCGATGATGTAACGCCGATGGGTAGGAGAAAGCAGCGAGATACCTGTTGTTGTGTTAATCTTGATGCTGGCGAAAGGTGCTTTCAGAAGAAACACCAACAATAAGCCAAGTTTACATACTTGAGTCTATAATCGAAGTCTAATATAACATTGATCCTGACTGGAGAGGGAGTGGTTCATGGTAGAGAGAAGGGCAACACAGCCTCCTTAGCTGAACTAATTCATTCATTTTATTAAATTAATTTCACATAAATTGATGTTGTGGCAGATTAACATGGCTTTTATGTTAAATTAATACTAATTTTATATAAAGTGCCACGTCTAATCAGTTTTGTTCCAGGCTAAATGAATAAGATTAACCGCTTAAGTCAGCATCAGCTTTAAGATGTTAGATGAACAAATCAAGGAGTCAGAATTTTTGTAACCTCAGCATGATTTTTATAGATTTGTTGATCATTTAACATTGCAGTTGAAACAAACCTCTCAGAGAAGTTAACTACAGACAGTTTATTACCGGCGCTAAATGAGCATCACTTTTCTGTCTGCTGCTGTCAGGCCAACGGGTGTGGTTAGAAGTTTATATCCACTCATCCTGGGAATGAATGTCATGGTGATTTTTAATTATTTTAAAATATAAGACAAATATACACATGCCCAGTGCCCTCTGGAGACAGCAGCACTGCAGCCACGGTGGTGCCAAGCATGGTGATGGTAGCATCGTGCTCTGGGGCTGTTTCACTATCAGTGCTCTTGGTACGTTGCACAAAGTGGATGTAATAAAGAAGGCAGAGGACTACCCCCAAATTCGTCAAAGTCATGTCAGATCAGCAGCTAGGCAGTTTAAGCTAAAACAAATCAAAGACATGTAGCCAAATGTTATTGGGCGTCTAAGTATATTTTTAAGCACAGGAAAGGGTGAGGATGTCCCAGAAGACAGATGTAGTGCAAAACTAAGCCATTGCAGTGAGCTTTGTCGTAGTCATCAGTTTGTTTGCTTTTTATTGTTCTGTACTTTGCATCAGTTTCTCGTTTCTCCACGTGTCTGTAGTGTCAGCTGGGCGTGCTGCCTCTGGGCACAGGTAACGACCTGGCTCGCGTTCTGGGCTGGGGCGGCCTCTGCGACGATGACGCTCAGCTCCTACAGATCCTGGAGAAGCTGGAGAGAGCCACCACCAAAATGCTGGATCGGTAAGACCAGAGGGAGTGAGGGTGGAAACTTTGGTTTCAGCTGGGTTGGCTCCTGTAAAAGTCCTCTGAATTTAAAGGTCCAGACTGAAGTGCTTTTAGCTGTTACTGCTAGTGCACTGTAAGTGCAGTTTAATTTATTTGTTTGGGTTGTGAGACGAGAGATGTTCACGGTGTTTTCTTGAAATAACTTGCTGGAGGAGGATGTCCCAGATGAACGAATTAATGAAAAACAGATCTGGTCCTGTTAGGTTTTTATATTTCGCTTCATTAGGTTCATTGAAGGGCTGCAGACAGCAGCAGGTGATACTAAAAGTAATAAAAAGAATTAAATAAAAGTACTACAGGCTATTCATTTCTGTCTGCACTCCTGAGAAAGATTTATAAAATTAAAAATTAAAACTTTTAATGCCACAGAGTTCAGCCAGCGACGGGCACAAAATGAAACGGACTGAGTGCACAGACAAATTCATACAGAGCCCCCGAGCTTCACAGAATGTTGGAAACCACCTTTTCATATTTGCCATAAATGGTGCCGATTAAAACCAGAAAATGAGCCGCAGCGAGCTTTTTTTCTCCCCGTGTGCCATCATGTGAATCCAACACAGCCTTCCTTAGCCTCAGCGATTTTAAACAATTCAACAGTGACCTCTTAAATGTCCGCTTCTACTTGCACCTTATTTTTAAGATTTTGACTCATAGCACAATTAACCACAGAGTAGGTCATCATTTTTGTCAGATAATTAGATTAAAAGTTTTCCAGAAGGGTCCAACGCCACACTGCCTAGAGGTCCAGTGGCTCCAATTATCTAACGTGACATCCAGCAGACAGCTAGTGGCTGCCTGTGCTGGCACAGCTGTTACTTAATGATGTCTGTAAACATGTTTATTTCTGCTGCAGATTTGGGCATTTTAACGTGGGAGTCTGTGACTTTTCAGCCTCGAGTGGAATTGCAGTTTTTAGCACTTCCTTGTGAGGCTCACTTGTCGCTCAGAGGTGCTGCCACGACCAAAAAACTGAATACGTGATCGGAAAACTGGAATATCAAGCACAGAGTGTGGCGTTTAAGCTCAGGAAAAATTGGATTTGGATTTTAAAATCTGCAAAATAATAAGGAAGTAAAGAGTTATAATGAATGATTTGAACAAAGTAAAATATTTGTAATAGAAGGAGTAAGGGCCACGACATGGATAAACTTTAATAAAGAGCAAATATTTTAAACTTTACTAAAGTAAACGAACTAGACCAGGAAAGTTAAACTCATTTCACATTGTGGGCCACATACAAACTACTTTGATCTTAAGTGGGCCGAACCAGTAAAACCTAAAACTTTTAATGGCTGTGCCCAACACTACGTCTTGGTTGTTTACATGAGAAAGAAATGCTGCTGTAGTAAATGAAAGAAGTCTGTCAACAAGGCTCTTTCGGCTTAAGTTGTAAGAAATAAATGTGTAAAAGGACAGAAAGATCTGTAGCATGTCATTGGACAGTAATTATAAATAACAAGGTTTTTTATTAACTCACAGAAACCATTCGATTTCTATTTATCTAATTAAACCACTGTACCCATCAGAAATTTTTACAGTAGATAATAAAAAAAACAGTTACTTAATTACATTGGTTTAGTATTAATAACCATGGGGGAGGTTCTTATCTGTAGAAGTTATGAAAATACAGATAAAACTCAAAGTTATTCACTCCTCCACATTTTCCAAACTCGTCCAGTGGGCCAGATGGGAGTCCTTTTGGGGACCGATTCTGGGCCCTGGACCTTATGTTTGATGTGTGATTCTGGAGAAATCGTGGGGGGTTGCTGCTACTGCCGGACTCAGTCTGTAGGTTGATGCTAAAGAGCTGGAGGTAAACAGGTTGGCTTCAAACGTTGAAGGGAGAGAGCAGTTTCATACTTGTTGTAAAAAGTTAAAACAAAGCTAAATAGAAGGCTTTTATAAGTCACAGTGCGAGTAACCCTCATGTTTGATTTGGCAGATTTATTTATTTATATTTTATGTATCTTCATTTTTTTACATTATAGAGCCACCACCAAAGCCTCTTTGTAGCTTTCATTGAATACTCAGTCTTTTATTTTGAAAATTAGACACCGTTTTTGTGAACTCAATAACTTCCTGGACTTAAATGAGGCTTTTATGTTTAAAAAAAATTCACAGATTTTTAAAGCGCACATGTATTCAATTGAGAAAAACAAAGGCTTTTATTTTGAAAATCTGACACACACACCTATGACCTGCTGTTAAAAACTGTCAGGCTCCAGGAATGACTCTATTGACCCTATCCTATCTACGCTGTTTTCCAATGGCGTTGGGACTATAAAGAACCAATCACAGTGCGTGGTGCCAGCATTTGGACACTCCCTTTATTGTCACTTAAAATAACCTGAAGCTTATCTTAGTGATGGAGCATACTCTACATACCTGGCTGTAAATGTAACTGTTCAGGTTGGCCTTCTTCCTGGTTCTTCATGCGGGCGATGATGCAAACGGGAGATAAAATGCCTTACATGCTTCACCCATGAGTTTGGGGTATGTTTTCTTTAACTGTTAATCATCTACCCCAACCGGTCACGGCAGATGGCTGCTTCTTCCAATTTTGTCTTTTGGTTTTCATTCAAGTAAACAAACTATTCTGGAGTAAAAGGACAGTGTAGGCTTTACCACACGCTGCGAGTTGTGACGTCTTTTGGGGTGAAATTAAATGATAACGTAAACTTTTTTATAGGCAGCAGAGGTCAAACTTCTCTTTGAACTCACCTTGAACTGCAGGTCATTTCTTCATTGACCTGCTGTTTGAACAGGATAAGGAGGCTGTTGCGTCTTATCTCTGTGTGATTATCTGATAACGGTTTTCTTTTTTTTTTTATCACTCTGTGTTCCTTAGATGGAGCGTGATGACATACGAGGTGCCCACCACCAATAAACAGACGCCGATAGTGAAGGAAGAGGACTGCCTCGATTCTCCTCTACAGGTAAATCACCCCGCACGGCTCCTTTTTTTTTGTTTTTGTTTTTAAAAAAGAGGCTGTCTGTCTCTTGACAGATGGTGACCGTAAATGGCTGAGCTTCCAAGCTCTCTGAAATTATTTTGGAAAACATCCGCTGAGAATCAATTGAGCCTGGCAGCTGGAAACCAAAGCAATCAGACTCAAACCACGGGGAGCGGCGGTGATATCGACAAAGGGCAGCTCTGTGTTTTCAATTCAAGCTGAGCGCTGCCTCTCAAATGCCAGATATGCAGTAGATGGTGGTTAACGTGCTAAAATCATCTTCACTCACATAAATTAATCCTCTTTACTAAATGATTTTGCCATTGCAGTAAAATTCCAAAGAAACTGGAGTTTTTTGAGTGATAAATGGGGATTGACTAACTCCACCCTTACCTCTTCTATAGGAATTCAGAGGGTAAGTAGGGTGAGAGCTGCTCATCAGTAGCTCTTGATTACCTGCTCAGAGTGCAATGCTCAGAGAAACGGCGAAAACCCCACAAAAGCTTCATCTAAGACTTTGGCCCACCAAAGACTCCAGTCTGGCCTACTGGGACAGCTTTTGAAAACACAAAGGAGGGAATAAATTTTGTAACTTTACAGCTTATTAGGGTTGAGCCCAAGCTCAAAGTGGGCTGTATGTGGCCCACGATGTAAAATGTGTTCAACGTTACTGCTCTCCAGGCCTCAGTTAAGTCGCGAAGGTCCAGTCAAAGTCCAGAGCTCAAGTTGATGAAACATTAGAGCTGTGCATAAACAAATGAATGAACTGAAACACGGTCGTAAAGAAGAGTGAGGTGCAATTCCTCCATAGCAGTAAACGTTTACTTCACATCATTGAGGCTAAAGGTAGCTCTGCGGGCTCTTGAATCATCAGGTGCACCTCTTCACAGGAGTGTACATGCCCGCTCTGCAGAAGGATTTGTTGCACAAACTGCAAACCTGGACTGACGTTTTCTTAAACGCAGATGAATTTAGTTGAATTTCCTGTGAATGGATGAGTAATACGAGCGGGTAATTCATGCCTTGTCATGTCAAACATGACCTGTGAAAAGAAGTCGCACAGGTTTATGTGGCACTTGTGACAAGAGATACCGTACTAATCATGCATTTAAGAAAATGTACCATTTGAAAAAACATATTCAGGCTTGCCGTTTGCGCACAGAGATTGACGGTGTTAGGAAATGTGGATGAGACAGTCAAAGCTTTCACAAATTTGATTATTTTGCAATTGCTCCACAGTTTGTAGATGTAGTTATTTTGCAAAGTGGTGAACCTCTGCCCATACCTCATCTCTGAGAAACTCACCAAATAATGTTCCTGACCTGTTGCTAGTTGCAAAATCTTTGGCCAAAATAAAACTGAAATTAATTTAATCTTAGCTACATTAAATCTGATAATTAATTCTATCTAAGATAATAATGTTAATCATCTTTAGGGGACTGAGTTTGGGTTCCATATTGCCCAAAAGTGGATGATTTTGCTGCTTCAGTTCTCAAAAAAAGATCTTAAAATAAAAGATCTGAGTAGGCTTATGCTAGTAGTCAGTGGTTACAGCCTCTATTAAAAAGAAAAACAATAAATGTCATCTTAGGTCCTTTAAACTCACATAATTAGTGCCAATACCAGTAAATTAATATTTCCAGATGAAAGAGAAAAATATCTTGTGGCACTTCATTAACCAGAGCGTTTGATTAAACTACAGATCAAGTTTCTTTGGTTTCTCTGTTAACTTGAAACCTTCCTCTCTTCTTCTCAGGTTCACATCACTCAGTATGCAGACTCCGTGGCCTCCCACCTCGCCAAGATCCTGGACTCGGACAAACACAGTGATGTCATTTCCTCTGCCAAGTACGTGCCACGAATGCTTCCAAACTCAGAAATGAGACAAGAGGGGAAGAAAGTAGTAGATGGGAGGGTAAAGGATAATAATGATGGGTGAATGAAGCCTGGGAGAGGGGCTGACGATGAGACGGGGATGTCGAGTGATTGTCTTGGTATTTTTTAAATGTGTGTATATGCTTTGCTCTCATCCTGAGGTCACACATACACTTGAGAGTGCGAGCGTGTCTGAGTGAACGAGACAGATGAATCAGTGTTTAGGGGTCATCCTAAGTGCATTAGTACATTAGTCGTCTCCCTTTGGGGAACGGTGCAGCAGGACTCGTCTCCATTTCTCTGCATGCGTTTCTTTTAAAACAATGCTTATTTTAGTTCAGACCTGCAGCACATTTACAACACCCCGGGGACTTTCAGGACACGTTCACAGCAGATTTTCCATGAAATATAACAATAATAACTTCTTTTTAAAAAACTTTAAAGCAGCAAACAGAATTTTAACAGGATTTGATGTGTGAACAGAATTCAAGCACGAAATGACATTAAAATAATATTTATGGAGTTCAGCTGGGTGCTGTTCTCACCCTGAGTTTACTATCAGTGAAAACTCATAGACGAGTCTGGTGGAGCTCCTGCACAGGGCCGGGACTTAATGGAAGAAATGGGATGTCACTCTGCCAGCGAAGCCATTAGAGGAGTAAGTAATGTAAGCCTGCCGTCACACTCTAATGGAGCCCTCTAAACATTAACAATGATCTCCCACTAACATGCCAGGGACAGTAGAGACAAATAAGTGTGCTAGATTTACGAGAAAGTTCGAGAGAGTTCTGGGATTTGGCACACAAAAATCTAAAACCTCACCTGGTTTACAGTTAAGCTAGTCTCTCCTTCAGGATCATCCCCTGATGCACCTCTGGACTTCTTTCATTGTGGATTTGATTTTTAAATCTCTCCCTTGAAGTCTGTTACCGGAATATATGTTAGCTGTGCCTCAGTGATGCTGGCTGCAACGCATTTAAATTGCGAATCCAGCAGGTTGGGCCTGAAATGCAACATTTTGGGCTCTTTTAAACTAATATCTCATATCTAGAGACCCCAGTTCTGTCAGTTTCTTTCACTTATCCAATTCAGGGTCGCAGGGACTCTGGAGCCTATCCCTGTGACAGTCGGGGTACGCCCTGGACAGGTCCTCAGTCGATCATAGAGCTAACACAGAGAGACAGACAGCCATCCGTTACGCAAACGTCCAGTTTAGATTCGCCAGTTAACCCTGTGGGCTGTGGGAGGAGCTCAGAATACCCGGACAGAACCGATACAGCCACGGGGAGAACATGCAAACTCCTCAAGGTGCTAGGTGGTGGATTCAAACCAAGGACCTTCTTGCTCCGAGGTGACAGCAAGTGATCATCCTCCACACAAATTTGGATCAGTTTGAAACAGAAGTTGATTTTTGCTTTTGGACGTCCAAGGTGTACAGGGAAGATTCAGTTCAGTTATTTATATAGCACCAAATCACACCAGCAGTGGTCTCATAGTGTTTGATATCGTTAGGTAGAGACCCTACAGTATGCAGAGAAAATCCTAACAATCAAACTAGAGCTGGGCGATAGAACGATAACGATATGTATCGCGATATAACTTTTACTCGATAGAGAAATTAAGCTATCGCGATAGACCTCGCCGCTCTTGTCCTCTTAAAATAAAAAAATTTGTTTGCGAAGCAGCCAGCGGGTAATGGAGCCAGTGCGTAATGGAGGAAATGAGTGTGCCGACTAGAAAAATCAACCGAGCGTGACCGAAGAGAAAACAGATGATGGTTCCAACGCCGGAGAGATTGTCGAACGGAAGAGCCAAAGAAGTTCCGTAGTGTGAAGGTATTTCAGCTATTTCAAGTCTGACAAAAAACAGAGTAGCGTGCACTGTAAATTGTGCCGAAAGCAAGTCTGGAAATACAATGAACTGGTGCATGCGTCACACTGTGCGCCACGTTATTGTTTCGGTGAAATGAATTTCTACAATACTGTTACTGTTAATTCTACTCTCTGCAGTGTTTAAATGCTTACATATACACACAGTTACTGTCCCTCCACACATACGACTCGGTTCTGCTTCTATGCCCCAGCTTTGTTTACTTTTTCCCACCGAGGCTTCTAGACTTCTGATTGGCCAACATTTCTGCACGGTTAGGAATCTAGCGCCACCTGCTGCTTTGGCATGTTCATAGCAGCGTTTTCCTTCATTTCTGCTTTTATGTGTGGACGGGATTATTTTTTAAAACGAAAACGGAAAATCTCCGTTTTCAAAAATACCCGTGTACGCGTGGACGTAGCCTCAGTCTCTGACTGGAAGCGCTAATTCGTCATTCGGCTTTTGTCAGACTAAAGTAACTGTTAAAACTGTTTGAAAAGTTCAGCTATACAACAAGGAGAGATTGAGAATTTCCTTTTAGTTCTCAGTTTATTTGATATTGACAAAAGTTAGTCAGTTTTGTCTGTTCTTCTGTAAAACAAACTAAGATTTATTTTTAGAATTAATATTTTGTTTCTAAGTGGAATTGACAATTTAGTCTGTTTCGTTTGTTCTATTTTGAAACTTAAACGCTTTAGCGGCTGCCTTTTGTGTAGTTTGCAATATTTGCCTTTATTTATCTGAAAAAGTCTCATGTTCCTTAAGTACATTTACCCTGTTGAACTTATTATGGGAAATAAATATTTAAATAAAAACAAGCTGCTGATTATTTCACATTTTACTTGTGAGCAACGGCACATTTAAATCTTACAAATATAGTTATTTGGCTTATATCGTGATAGATATCGTTATCGCCTGAAATGAAAAAAACATATCGTGATATGAAAAAATCTCATATCGCCCAGCTCTAAATCAAACCATCCTCTTTGAACAAGCACTTGGCAACAGGGAAGGAAAAACTCCCTTTTAACAGGAAGAAACAGGAACTTCCCTTTCAAGAAATTTACTAAATTTAAACATAATGAAGTTTTTGGACCTTTTTTTAATCACACATCAGATAGTGGCTGTTTTATAGAAACATATGATATACATAGAGATATATGTTAGGGGGACTAAAAGTACTATGATATGTGTATTAAGTGAACCGCTACACTATAAAAGTACTATGAGAAGAAAGTTTACAAAAGCATAATCTATGGAGTAACTGTATCTGACTAATCTGAACAGTAGAAACCAGTCTGTCCACCTGGCAAACATCTTGTAAGAGCCTCTGGGCGTTCTGCTTAAAAGCAGTTACACCTTAAAAAGAGCTTCCAGATAAAGTTGTATCTTCTATCCTTTAGTGACATCTTTACCGTTATTAGCGCGTCACCTGCAGCTGCTGAGCCATTGCACGTGATTGATTGTAGCACCGGTGAAGCTGAATAGATATTCATCAGCACTACAAGCTTTACCTTTCAAAGATGACGCTTAAATTCATTAAAAAGGTGCGATGAGACATGTAATTTCCACACATCTAATATAGAAGTAAAATAAATAGTCTGGGCAGCACTGGAGGACATAAACTGCGTGTTTCTGTAGAAGGCGAGAGGCGATCATTTTTCAGCATCCAATATTTGCTAAAAAGCACGACGAGGACTGTGAGAATTTGGAGAGGCCTCCCTGCTGAGTCATGCAGCGGCAATGTAACAGCTGTGAGTAAATAGTGACTGTGTGGAGGCGACGTAGCTGACAGGCAGGTAGGTGGCAATAAAACAAGAGTGTGTGTGTGTGTGTGTGTGTGTGTGTGTGTGTGTGTGTGTGTGTGTAATCTTCAGTAACTGCACAGTGACTCACACAATCTGAAACCTGTTAGCCGTATAATTAGTTTCACTCTCTGTGTTAATCACGTTAACCTTCACCTTCACGTCCCCCCCCCCCCCCTTCCAGATTTCTGTGTGGGACGGTGAATGATTTTGTGGCGGAGGTGGGGAAGGCGTACGAGAGAGCCACGGAGAACAAGGAGGAGGCAGATGCCATGGCAAAGAAGGTAAATGGGCTTTGTGTGCGGCCGTGTGGGTTATGTAAGAGCTTGTATAACAGTAACTAGTGGGCAAGTGTAGGTGTGCGTGTGTATAATTGAGAGTGTGAAATATAGTTGAAGGTTCAGTGTTATCACTCCCTGCTTTAGTGTTCTGCGCCTTTGGCGGTTCATGTTTTCTTCTTGCTGAATTATTTGACTCTTCATTAGAATAAATGGAGACACTGAAGCTGGAAGTCTGAATGCAAGATTAAAAACTGAGTCAAAGTCACTCCTCGCTGTCTGCACAAAACACTAACCCACTCATGCTTTGATCATTTTCATGCTGCTTCTCGTTTATTTGGGACTTAATAGGATACAACGACGGGATAACATCTAAATTCAGAAATTTCAGGTCTTGCTGTGTCTGATCTAGTGTTACGCACTCAAAAGTCTAACAGGGTTGGATGCACTTGCTGTTTTTTTTTGTTATTTTACCCCCAGTTTTCACATCATTTTAGGGCGACTCAGGTGGTAGAGTGAGTTTTCTACCAATTCAGGGGTCGATCCCCAGCTCCTCCTGCAGCGTGCCAAAGCATCCTTGGGCAAGATCCTAGTCCGTAAATGAGTCCTTACCTTAATCATGTTTAATGTCTAGCAGGTGTATTACTCACTTCAGATATAAAGGCTTAGAGAGCGGTCAGTGACCGTCTGATGCATTCCCAGTTAGCAAACGGTTGCTAGAGGTTGTTCACAGTTGCTAGGTGAAATCAGGTGCAAACAGGGTGCTGCACCAAAAAGCTGCTTTGGTCGTAGTTTGCTGCAAACGCTCACCACAACTCACCAAATGCTGGTTGCACGCAGTTTTCTTTTGCATCCAGTCTGTTGTCCTGATGGTGGACAAGTTAACGCCACATAGATGACGATCACGTGACTACAACCCCTGAATACAACATTTCCGCTCGAGTCTCTGCATAGAAAATCACTTCGAGACGTAAAAGATTCTAAAAAACTAAGAAAAATCTTTTAAGCTTCCACCCTCTGACTTACCCGCCTTTTTCCAAATACTGCGAAGCAGCGTTGATGCCTCGCAAGTCTCCAAATAAAAGTCCCACGAGCACCAAATCAGAGCGAGTATTGCTTTCACGCTGGTTTGAGGTGTTGCTGCAGCCTCACAGAGTGACGATTTCAGAGTGATGCGTACTGCATGTCCAAATTTACACCGCACTCGTGTAATTTTGAAGTGAGAAAGAAAGCAATGCGGATAATGGAAATCTCCCTCTCTGTTCCTCTCTCAGTGTGCGCTGCTCAACGAGAAGCTCGATTCCCTCGTCAAGGCCTTAAGTGAGGAAGCTGAAGCCCAGGTAATGACAACAAGTGTGACAACTGTGCAAACACACCAACATTTCCACACTGACAATGACATAACACAACCAGTTATACTGAACCCAGATCATGTTTACAGTTCCCACAGAGTACTTAGTTTAATAACGTGCATGTGGGTTCCTGTAGGTTTTGACTCACTTATGTAACCTCCCATCCACCGCTGTTCCTTCACTACTTTGATTTTATTCTTACTTCTATCCTTACGCTTTATAAATGCTTCCTTTTTTTAAATGTCTCTGCTCCCTTCTGTCCTTGAACAACCATCATTTGAATCTGTATAATGTTAAAAGTTCAGTAGTAGTGAGTGGAAACATTCCTGTAGTTTAACTAATTGGTGTGTGTCATCTGGCTTCATGGACAGATAAAGTTGGGTGTCATCTGCAGTGCTAGGCCTTCTGATGATGCTGCCTAAGAGAAGCATGTATAATCTGTAATGTATAATGTAAACAGAATTGGTCCTAGCACTGAACCCTGTGGAACTCCATAATTAACCTCAGCGTGTGAAGAGGACTCTCCATGAACACATTGGAGTGTGTTAGATAGATATGATACAAACCACTGAAGTGCAGTATCTGTAATACCTACAGCATGTTCTGATGTATGTATTTAAATATTGTGGTCAGCAGTATCCAATGTAGCACTCAGATCTCGTGGAACAAACACAGAGATGAGTCCACTACTAGAGGCCACAAGAAGATTATTTGTAACCTTGAACAGAAGTTTTTTTTCTACAATAAATAACATTTTTATTACAGCTGCCTTCATCTCAAAAGTGAACCATACTTTTAATTTTTATTGCTTCATGAAAGTGCTTAGACTGAAAAACAGCCTAATATTTATGATTGATTGCTTCATAATTATGCATGATAATGTCGTCTCCCCCTAATTATAGCCTCTCCCTTCCCAGTCAGTCGTCTTGAACTGACGATTGCGCAGTAGACGAATTACTAAAACAAACAAAGCAGTATTTGTACTGCAAATAATAAACACATACAGTATCTAGGAATTCAAACTAAACAGAAAATAAGGATTGCAATGATAAACTAAGGACTGTCTGAAACATGAGGTCAAGTATAAAAGAAAAAGGTGGCTTTGCACACATTTTAAGTTTCCTCATGGGAGCTCAAGAGCAAAACATCATCCAGCTTTCTGTGCCTCTGCACCCTGTGGAGCCTTTTATCCAGAGATTGATGTCATTGCTTTAGAAGAAACAGCCCAGCCCTCAAAATGTCAGCATGATTTAAACTTTCTGCTCAGTAAAAGGGGAAGTGCATTGAATTTTTACCTTTGATTCAAAGTTCTGCGTGTAGCCGCAGTTCTGTCGTTAAAGGATGATAACTGCTGCCTCTCGCTGATGTTGCGCCGCTGTAGAGGGCTGCGAAGCAGGGATCGTAAAAAATTATGAATGAGAAGACGTTTTCAGGTTGAACACTGCTGCTTTGGTGATATTGTGATGCTGGGCTCCCGCTGCTCGTAAAATGTAACAGATTGATGGGGGAAGTCTGGTAATATCAGGAATCCCACAAAAGAAGCCATCAAACAGCAGCATCCCAGGGCCTATTTCACAGGTTTTATAGGTTTTTACTTGTACTTTCATCCAGGTGGTGCCGGCGGGTACGGTGCCGAGCCAGGAGAGCGGTGGCTCGAGCCACGATGAAAGTGGCAGTGAGCCGGGATCGGAGGACAAAACGTACCGGTCCAAAGAGCAGCTGATGCTCAGGGCGAACAGTCTGAAGAAGGCGCTCAGGCAGATCATCGAGCAGGCCGAGAAAGGTAGGCCGCTGTTCTTCTCTCGTCATTTAGCGCACAACATCAGGGCTGGCTTATTTTGTAAAATACAAGCATGCTGCGTGCAGTTCACCGGTTGTCTATCATCATGTCAGTGGTTGACGAGCAGAACCGGCACACACAGGTCCAAAGGATGTCGTCTTCATCCTCCATCAAAAGAGAAAACAGCGAGGAGCTGAAGGACGCCGAGCCACGTAAGTTTGATCACAGCAGGGATACGCGCCACGCCAAAGTGCTCTTAGTTCATGCATTAGCAAATTAAAGAGTCAAAGCAGTGGACAGAGTGATTTCTCTTTAAAGCTTTGGAGGTTCCTCACTCCTTAAAAAAAGCCACCAGTTTCAATCTAAAGACGCTTCTCCTATTACCGCTGTTCTATCCAGGTCAAGGAAGTTTGAGTCCCACCTCTCCCATCGTCCTGGAGAAGCCAGAGAGCCTCAACACTGTCACCTTCAGCGAGGACTCTGTGTAAGCGCACACATGAGTACACACACACACACACTCACACAAAATCAGGTATTAATAAACCGTCTGCATGCTTCATAATTACAGACAGTGCTCAGAGAAGTGTGTGATGAACAACTACTTCGGCATCGGCCTGGATGCCAAAATCTCCCTCGAGTTCAACAACAAAAGAGACGAGCACCCGAAAAAATGCAGGTAAAAAACCCCAACAAACACACAGACGCACAAACCTGATTATAAAGGGCCAACGGGGCAAAATGACGTGTAAGCACAATCCTCAAACAGTCAATTTATTTCAATGTCAAGTCAATAAAAATAAGCTTTCTAGCTTTTTTTCTAAATTGTGTGTCACCATAAATACACATCCATCAGGGTCAGTCACATCAAATCTGTGGGGTTCAACCTTACACGCAATCTTGTCACTGCACTCTTTGTAAATGCCCACAGTAATCCCAGTTCATTACGCTACATGTGACCTACTAGTCCGTGACATTCTCAGTCATGCCAGTAAATAAAGGTGCATATCAGAAAGAAACGTCCGATCAAGATGACAAAGTTCCCCCAGTAATGACCACCTAAGGCTAGCAGCAGAAGAATTTCTGCTTAAATTGCTTCAGTTTTAGATTTTATGGTGTTTTTTAGTTGCACTTTGTTAAGCAACACATCAGTTTATCATATTGTGCTCAGGCCTGACTGGTTTGCTTTTCCCTCTGCAGTAGTCGCACCAAGAACATGATGTGGTACGGAGTCCTGGGGACCAAAGAGCTGGTCCAGAAGACGTACAAGAACCTAGAGCAGAGAGTTCAGCTGGAGGTAAAAAGCAGGCGTACATGAACACACACCCAACGGTTTTCTTTAGGGAAACAAATGTCTGTCAGCTGATTTCTGCAAACCTGCTGAGTTTTCCTCGTCTTGAAGCATCTCCTCTCCTCTGTCCACAGTGTGACGGGGTTCCCATGTCTCTGCCGAGTCTGCAGGGCTTGGCTGTCCTCAACATCCCCAGCTATGCAGGCGGTATCAACTTCTGGGGAGGCACCAAAGAGGACAATGTGAGTGTTGTCCAACCGGGCCTTCAGAAGCATTCTCAGTAAAAAGAAAAGACAAGAAAATAAATCAGAATTTTTACTTTACATTTCAAATTCATCTAAATTTGAATCTGACGGTGTTTGACTTTTATCGCTTGCACCTCCAGAACTTTGGAGCTCCGTCTTTTGATGATAAGAAGCTGGAGGTGGTGGCGGTGTTCGGCAGCATGCAGATGGCCGTGTCCAGAGTCATAAACCTGCAGCACCATCGCATTGCACAGGTAACACAGACACATAGAACGCTTACCTCTACATGTCTGACAGAGCCTTTTTAAAACCTCTTCCCTACATCAGCATCTTAGTTTGGCCTTCAAAAGGACACACCGAGCAAGTTAAACCACTGGTAAGGTTGGCTGAGAAGGTGAAAGTCCACAAGATTTCAGGACCTGCAAACACTGCACATCAGCTCTTATCAGAGGTTGAGCTTTAATAACAGGAAGCAACTCAAAACAAACTGGAATCAAATCCCGTCACTTTCTGCACCAATAAAAGACAAATATCAGATGCAAATATTTAATTTCCACTCTGAACCAACAGCTCCTTACTGTATATAAATAAAAACTCTCCACAGTCATCTACATATGAAGGATAATAAAGGAGGCCGTGGAGTAATTATAATATTTATATGGAGTCAGAGTGTTTACATGAATGTGCAACATGAGTAATCTAAAATGTATATTCAGATCAAAACAGTCTTTGAATAAGCTACACACCGAAGATATTTTCATACACTGGCATTTATTTTAAATAAGAGCGTCCCAGTGCACCAATAATTCAATAACTGGAGGAGGATCACAGCCCAAACTCTCCCCCTGTGGTTGTACGCACATAAAGGCGAGCTTTCCTTTTCCTCTCGCTGTTGTCATCCTCTTTCAAAGGCATCCGTGGGATCTGCCAGGTGCCCACCGTCCCCAAAACCAGCTTGTTGCTTGTTTTCACTCACTCTGGTCATGGCCCCTCCCTGAACCTGGTTCTGCTGGTTTCTTCCTGTTAAAAGGGAGTTTTTCCTTCCCACTTTCGCTAAGTGCTTCCTCTTAATTGTTGCAGGATCTTTACCCTACAGTTTAAAGCACCTTGAGGTGATTCATTTTGATTTGGCACTACATAAATAAAATTGAACGATCAACAGATGTTTTTCACGGGGATTTAAAGCCCTTGGCACTTCAACGTAGTAGGCCTGGTATTATTTCCACTGTGCTGTTATCATGAATTATTTTGGCTGGGTAATCCTGCTAATTTAATTACAACTAATGACAAGGATCTTTTTGTGGCTGGTGAGCTTTCTTGGTTAGTACAAATTATCAGGCCTTGGTGATTTGGAAAATCAGAAGTTGTTTGTTCTGAGCTTTGAGGGCTGTCAAGAGGTATAAAATCCAACCGTGCAAGAAGAGCCCCAACCCTTAAACTTGCTGTTTTTTTCACATGAATTGCTCAGTGTTCATCAGTAGAGGGCAGAGGAGGTCAGTTTAAGGGGTTAGCTGATAAAAAGCACTCAAACCCCCGCATCTGACAGCTGCTGTTTTCTGCTCTGCCGCTTCTCAGTGCCGCCAGGTGAAGATCACCATCCTGGGGGAGGAGGGGGTTCCTGTGCAGGTGGACGGAGAGGCCTGGATACAGCCGCCCGGCATCGTCAAGATCATCCACAAGAACCGCGCTCAGATGCTCACGAGAGACCGGGTGAGCGCTGAAGCACACATAAAAAACCTGCACCTGACACTTTGCATACCCATGTCTGCGGCATGCATGTTAAAACCAGCAGTGGCTGGAGATACTCCCTTTTCCTTTCATAAATATTGCAGCTGGACACTCAGCGCTCTGCCCGTGTTGTTGAGTCTTTCTATTTTGGGATTTCTTAAATCACATCCATACCCACTGTTTGTTCTCCCTTCATGCTGCTCAAACCTCTGAGAGCTCTCTTGAGCCAAGCACATTTGGGCAGTTTGTTTCCATGGTTTCCCCTCCTTAAGCACCACAGAGTTGGCTCGCTGGTTTTATCCTCCCTAAATGCGGCTTTATTCAGTGAAATAGTGACAGTTATGTGTCGGGTAAAGCTTTTCCCTGCTGGTTGCCTGCTCGAGGCACGATTATTGGCGAGTTTTTAAATTAAATTCATAATGAAACACTTTTCTTCCTTTGCTCCTTCATGAGATTAAAAAGATGTCTTTGCTGTTGTGTATTAGTCTTAGACGTGAAATGAAATGCACCCTGACATTTATTTCTACAAACCGCACAGTGACTGACAGGGGAACTCCTTCAAAGCAGACATCGGGTGGCTCTTGGATTTGTTTGAAATGGGCTTCTCTTTCAAAGATGGCTCAGCAGCACTAGCTTGGCTGAACATTGATCTCTTTACAACCAGGCGTTTGAGAGCACGCTGAAGTCGTGGGAGGACAAGAGGAAGATCGACAGCTACCGCGCCAGCAGGCCCCGCCTTAACTCCCAGCAGTCCATGGAGTACCTGACCGAGGAGGAGTGCGCCCAGGTTCAGCAGCTAGGCATCGTGGCCGACACGCTGATCAACAAGTAGGCACCGCTTCAGATTTTCTTCTCGTCTCAGCTGTCCTACAGTTTATTAGTGCGTGCTGACGCCACACAGTGGTTTTAAAAGCTGGATGCTGTTTTGTGGTCAGAAGAAAATGTTAAAAATACAAAAATTTAGCACTAAAACTGAAAAACACATCTCCTCTCTTCTTTACATCGAAGGTGGGGGAACTCCAGGCCTCGAGGGCCGGTGTCCTGCAGGTTTTAGATGTGTCCTTGATCCAAAACAGCTGATTTAAATGGCTAAATTACCTCTTGAAGTTCTCCAGAGGCCTGGTAATGAACTAATCATTTGATTCAGGTGTGTTGACCCGGGTGAGATGTAAAACCTGCAGGACACCGGCCCTCGAGTTCCCCATGCCCGCTCTACATTATTTTAAAATATATCATTCAAACATTGCAAACAGCTCAGTCTAACTGAGCTGCATCCGTCTGTGTGTGGAGACCATAAAGGGGTAATTTCCTCATCCCACCGCAATTAACTGGCTTATTTGCAAACTTGCGTTGAGCTTGTCTCCGTTGCACTGATGAGCTGTTTTATTTATCTTTTTCACATTTGCAAACAAGTAGTGTCCCTCTGCAGCTCCTTCGTCCTGTCTCAGTTTGCCCTGTTTATGATGATGTCTTCGGTTATGTTTCAAAACTGCCGTACTTTCAGGATGATAAATATTTTAATTACATTTGTAAACTTTCCTCAGATGTGGAGAAACGTTCGTAAAGGGAATTTCAATTCAAGAGAGATGTGTTACAAATAATTTAAGCGCACAGTAGAAGATGCTCCGGTTATATTTGAGAAAGAGGCAATACAATAATAGACAATAAAAGAAAGTAAATTCAGAGGCGGGTACGTATCAACAGGCTACAGCGGCCATAATTGTGCTTTTCTGGGGGGTTTTTCTCACCATTTCCTGCTTTGTGCCCGCTCAGAATCCGCGAGGCGGCCAAGACACACAAGCTGGTGGAGCAGGAGTTGGCTCACGCAGTCAACGCCACTGCCCTGGTGCTCACAGAGGCCAAACTGTCCAGCCCCGAGGTAAGACACCGAGGCGGAGAGCAGATGGGAGTTTATTGATGGCACAAAATGACCAGATTTTCAGAAAAATGCTCAGATTTCATGTCAATTTAAAGGCTGTTAAATTTGCAGCCTGTTAACCTGAACTCCATCAGTGATGTCACCTCGAGGACGACGTATGTCTTCAAAACAGTCACTTTTGAATTTTTTTTTTTTTTCTCAGTGTCTGAGTCGCAGCACTGCAGTGGAAATTGTTAACAGCAGTAAAGTCCTCCAGGCTGAGACCAGGATGCTGCTCGATGGAAAACTACTGGTACGCCTCAGCCGTTCATCCCTCTCGTCTCTCCGTTCTTTGTTTCCCTCCTTGTTTGCGTTCGGCCCTTCATTTCCTCTGAAGCCATTCAGATATTCCATCTCATATTTCAGCTTCTGCTGTTCAACATGTTTGTTCAGTTTGTGTTCGCTGTAGCTTTAAGGAAATCTCACAGTTTAACGCAGTGAGCCTTTGTGCAGACGAGCAGATAAAATGAGAACTCTGCATATGACTACTGTATACTGAGTGTTAGTCGCTACTGGACGATCAATCTCACTGTGTAGGTAACCCTCTAGCAAATCTTCTGCCCTGTCATGAGTCAGTCAGGCGTATAGTTCATTCCCATTGGTAGTCAGGAGGCTGCGTTCACACTGGAAGCAGTTTGCTCCTTGAAGCAGATTGCTTGTCACTTTCGAGTAATCGCGACTTCCAATATATTTATTAACAGATCATATTTCATATATCCTTCACTCTCACTGGAAGTTGCTTCAGGCACTTACCTGGTTATCTGAGGTCCCGCTCACGTCCCATCATGGTGGTTGTTTCGTTCGTAATCAGCATTTCATTCAGTTTCGGTAGTTTCTGGTCACCACATCGCTGCAAATCACTTCCAGTGTGGATGTGGCTTTAAAGTTGACATTAGTTTAACTGCTTGTTAATTTATTTGGCTTATTTTGCTCGGCACTGATACAAGTTACCTTTTTTTTCATTGCTCTTCCTGTGTGTACACCCGATAAGAAATAAAGACTAGAGCATGGCTCAACAAAGACCAGAAGGAACAACTCCCTTTGGAGAAAACATGCTCTGGCACCTTCAATAAACAGTTCCCGTAAATAACTAGTTTCAGTGTCAGCAGTAATGATGAGACATCTTCCTGATGGCCTTCTAGGCAGAGTTGAAAAGAAAAAGCTTAATTTGACTTTGGCCAATAAATGGAAAAGGAAACTGTGGGGAAAGAACACAAACACTGGACGGAGGAAGATTAGAAACCAGCCTTACAGACCCATTAATCTAAAGTTTGAGGAGTTGTGGTCAAAACAGAACAGAGATTCGGAACAAATAGGTGCTGGAGGAGCTCAACAATAACTTTAAAGCATGGTGAAGAAATCCAATAGTTTGGTTGCAGAGGGGGGGGAAGGTTTGTGTAAGAGAAACTATTGTTGAAACAAGGGAGGATATTGCTCCATTTTTCAACACGAGCCATACCCTGTGGCGATGCCAGTTTCCTCCCACAACAGGAAAATGATCCAAAACAAAGCTCCAAACTAGGTAAGAACTATTTCAAGAAACAGTCAGCTGGTATTCGGTCTATGTCCAGTGCAGTCACCAGATCTCAGTCCCACGGAGCTGTCGTGGGAACAGCTCGACTGTATGGTGTGTCCAGACATTTCAACTTGTGGGTGGCACTTCATGCACAGTTGGACAAATTGAACAATCCTTTGTTCACAGCTAGAGGGAGAAACCGAGAACAGCATTAGTGCGTGCTGAATGGCTCATGGCGGTGCCAGACAGCATTGGCTGATGGCTCAGATGATAGCCTTCTGCTCATCCTTCTGGTAAATCTTAGATAAAGCACATTTAAGTTGTTTTAGTCTTGCTGCAAGCCGCCTTGCAACCCACCTCTACTTCTTTTGATGCTGTCTTTAACACGTCTACATGTTAGAGAGTGTCAGATACAAATTTCCTGGGGATGCAGTTTAATCTGCTTCCTTTTTTGAAGTATCTAAAAGCCATTTTTTTTAGTTAATAAACAGGGTTTAACTTTCGCTTCCTTTAACACTGAATGGTGAACCACAGGTAGGGATTTTACTTCTGTAAACTTGTTTTGATGAGAGATGAAATGAAGTGAACATGTGATGATTACACAGGTGCAGGTGCAGCAAAATATTAGCAAAATATACAAAATATTTTTCCTTTCAAAGAAATTGGAAGTAACCACTGTTGACACATTAACAGGTGTTTATGCATTTGTGAATCAGAAGGGGTCAAAAACACGCAGAACAGGTGTTGACTTTTTACCAACTTTCAGAGGGTTAAATGTCAAATGTCCCATTCTGATTATAATTGAACTCTTCTTCACCTTCTCTCTGTCTCAGTCGGAGTCTCCAGAGCGAGAGGAGCTTCGCTTGACTTTGAACAGCCTCAGCGCCGAGCTTCACAAGCTGGATGACATCCACTGGATCTGCCCGCTCATGCAGTGCACCGAGGAGGTGGGATGGGATGCAGTGTTTGTTTGTGTCAGAGAGAAGCCGTGGCATTATCGCAGACTAACAACCAGCAAAGTGCCACAGTGTCACTTCTGTTGCTCAGTAGCAGCCCATCTGCCTTCACTGACGACTTTCACATAGCAAAATATCCCTCACTGTGTACCCATCAATCTCTTATTTCTAGGACTCAGTGAGGAGCAGCACTAAGAGCAGCAGCAGTATGAAGCTTAAGATCATACCTAAGGGGAAGAAGGAGAGAGAGAAGCTCCACAAGCAGAAGTCCAACAGTTCTCTCTCAGGTAAAAGATCTTAGCATGTCAGCATGCTAACAGTTAAACTAGTTTGTTGACCACAGCAGGAACAAATTTATTGTGATCGTGTCCAAACATTTCGCAGTCTTGTTGCCTTTGAAATGGTTGCTTTGAAGACTGGGAGCAGGTTTGCAAGCACTCGCAGCCAGTTGTCGTCTTCGAAGCAACTTTGGTCTGTCAAGACTTGTGCGTCAACACATCAATAAGATGCTGATTAACTATAATAAATCAGCAAATCCTGTTGCCATCTCCATGCACAGAAATTCACATGAACTACTTGCGTTAAGAGTTCAGAACCTCATACGTTTAAAATAGACAGTTATACATTTCTAAAGAGTTACAAATAGTGATGCAGTTGCTTCAGGACGGCAATTTAAATGCAAAATAGCTCAGGCAGTTTGGAACCAGTCAATTGTATTCCCTATTGCAAAAATAGACTCCAGTTATTTGCAAATCTTGGCCAATCTGTTGGAGAGTGACTGCAGTCAGGAGACAGGTTGCTTCCCACCACAACTTGAGCAATAGCCTTGTGTTTGAGTGTTCGCCCAGACAAGGTTGTCAGTTGCAACTCTTGACATCTGTCATTGTCAGCAAAAATATTGAAAGCAATCATTGGGCAACGACCAGAATTTTAAATATTTATTTCCCCCAAAGTCAGAAAGAGTTTACCGTCCTATTTTCGCTGTAGTGTGACTGAGCCATTAGCTGTGTTTGTTCATTTCTTTGGGATGTGGGTTACAGCAATACAAAGACCAAGGTGTTGTCTAGACCAGGTCAGCAACCTTCAACATCAAATGAGTCATTTTAGCCCCTGCTGTCCAACAATGAGAGAAAAAGGAGCCAAACACACGGCAGGAGACGGTTTCATCTTAGAGCCGAAGGTATCGACCTGCGAAACCTCTGGCCTAAGATTAAATGAAACTTTCTGAAATTAAACTGACTGAAAAAGCTCTCTGTGTGCTGTGCAGCAACACTCATGCGTCCCTGTCCTTTATCAAGGACAAACTACAATTCCACTGAGGTTTTGCAATCAGAATACTTTATTAATCCCTAGGGAAAATATGGATTATGTAGTACTTCTTGGTTATAGTAAAAGAAAACAAATACACATATGAATAGTCATGAAAAAAAAATCTTTTCCTTGAACTTTAAATATAACTCAAAGGAAAGGTTAAGTTTGTGTCAACATGCATTTTGTTGACCAAAGGCTCCTTTTC
This sequence comes from Maylandia zebra, assembly GCF_041146795.1. Taxonomy (NCBI): domain Eukaryota; kingdom Metazoa; phylum Chordata; class Actinopteri; order Cichliformes; family Cichlidae; genus Maylandia; species Maylandia zebra. The sequence goes on from NC_135169.1 coordinate 27,927,805, forward strand.
TGTCTTCTTGGGTTTAGCAGAACTAAACAGCTACTGACCTCAGCCTTTTAAACCTAGTAAGGAAAAACATAAATGAATCCATCTTTTATCTCTATTAGCTTTTCATATTAAGTGATTTGATCCTGTCCTGATTTGATCTCCTAACCCAATTCATTATAAATTGGCTGGTGTTAATACAAAGTAGAACACAAGCATATCCAAACCAAACAAAAATTGATGCACGCAGTATAGGAGTGAACAGGTCCTGTCCTGAGAGGATGATTTGAAAGACGGATACGTTTTGGGTTGTTTGGTGCAATAAATGGAAGCGTTAATCTTTTTTCACCTGGTATCTGTCGTGTATGTAAGTCACAGTGCCCACGGTGGAACTATAAAAAGGACCCTTTGACGAGGAGACGGTTCTGCATGTCTCCAGGACTTGGATCAGTTTCTTGTGGATCGGTTACAGCTATACTGAGTCAGCCATGCCATTTAGAGTTTTTCTTTTGTTCGTTTGTTTGCAGTAGTTACTCCTGCTGGGCAAACCATTTAATTGATTTTAACCACATAATCAAACTCTGTGCGACACTGGAACCAGACCACAAAGGATCAAGTTTGCCAAACAAACAGCAGCTAGCATTTTTCTTCAATTATACATCAGTGAGCAACAAAAAGAGGCGGGGGATGCTGTCATTTTTCAAGGTCCTGTTGTCCTTAACAGCAGTTTACTCCAAGAACTAAAAGAAGAGGCTTTGTCAGCTTCAGCCTGCTTTTATTTTAAAAACACACAGTTATGTGTCTTTGTAAGCAGGGTCAGGTTTTCATTGTTTTCTGTTTCGTCCACAGGAACCTGGGATATCAAAGGTGGGACCACTGAGGCAGATTCTTCAGGCAACTGAAGTCCTGTTAGAGGTGCTTTATTACCGACCCCGTTACCCTGAAAACCAGGTGTGAGGAGCGCCCCTCCTACCCTTACCTCTAATCTAATGCCCATTGGCTTGAGAGAGGTGTTTCCTCCCACTATAGGATTTATTTTATTTTACGTGGGTTGAGGGGGGGATTTTATTTTTCCTCCCCGTTTCTGTTGAATTTTTTTCCAAAGGGCCCTGGCTTTGCATCGCATTGCTTCACCACTGGCGCTCTGCTTCTGGTTTGGTAGATGTGGCCAGCAGCGAATTAAACTGAAATCAAGGCAGGCGTGGAGCAACAACGTCCTTCCTGGCTTATGGTTTTTTTTGTTTTTTGTTTTTTTTCGTGACCAAGAAATGTGTTTACGTGGTGCTCTCCTTGCATGTTGAGTTCAGCCATATTATTTTATATGTACAATCATAAGTTGTTACAATCTTTTAACTTTAATTGTTTTATTTCGAAACTTCTTGAATCGCCTTTAGACGTTGATTAAGACTGAGTATTTATTCCGTGATGCTACTGCTATGAGAACTCCGACGCAACAAATCAACAAAATGAACAAACTGAAACATCTCGACCTTACTGTCTACTGAACTGGAGATTCTCTTATATGTTGCAAAAAATATATATATACTGAGGAATGTACTTGTGTGGACTTGTACTAACCTGTGAATAATGATGATGTTAAATGATAAATCGTATATGATTTTACAGAGGTTCTATTGTTGTGGTTTTAAAGTGGTTCTTAATAGGCTGTTGTGTGGCTTGTGTGGTCCGAGGCTATGCAGCCACGCTGCAAAAAGAAAAAAAAACTTTACTGTGAGTCATTTCATCTGGCATTCAGCCCTGTGAAAAGATCCGACTGTGGGATTTTTAAAGTACGTTCTTTTGGTTATTATTGAGGTCTAAAATGTGGCTTATGTGGGAGTTAAATATTTCTTCCCACTGTGCAGTTTTTCAGTTCTGTGAACCACTATGAGGCACAGTACCAGATGAAGTGACTCGATAAGAGCAGATATTTTTGGTGGCGTCTGGTAAATGCGTTTACAGAAGGAGGAAGCATCAAGGATGCACACAAACAAAACATTACAGCTACTCAGTGTGTTACTAATACTTTGCCATATTCATGATTGTATATGTAATATAAGAGTCAGTGGATATTTGACTTTGCCTTGTTGTGGTTAAAAGCTATTATTATTATTGTTATTAACATTACAAAATGTATATCTATTTTTTTGTATATCTTATTTTCCCAATGGTAACCTGTGAAGCTGTTCTGGCTTTGCTGCTTCCCCCTTTGACAAACTCTTTGGCCACCATGCATATAATCAAGCCAATTACTATTGTTATGTGTGTCCCCGCATGCATACTTAGCCTTCGCCTCACAGTGGATATTGCCTCATGAAAATGATTTTTTCTTTAAATGTAAATTTTTTATTTTACGTGTTTGTTCAGACCAGCAACATTTGTGAATGTTACTTTTGTTTTAAACCAGGCTGGTTGGAGTTTAACTGAAAAGCAGGAGTTAGTTTAGCAAAAAAAAAAAAGACAAACCACTTACTTACATACTTACACCCTGCGTATTGTAAATTTTGTCAAGCCGTGTATCAATAGTGTATTATTTGAGTACCTAAATTGTTGTTCTGCTGTTTGGAAATCCCTGAAATCGAAAATTGTTCCTTCACAATACTCCAGAAACTTGTTAACTCGTTTACTGTTTGTTTTTTTCCTTCTTTTCCTACTAGCCTAAAAGTGAAATACACGATCCAACAACACGCACATAAAAAAATTAATAATAAATGTGAGGGAAATCTGTTTTGTTTGAAAAGAGAATGGCCAAATGTTGGAATATCAGAGTTTTAAACCACCAAATACTCATATCAATTACAGCATAAAAAATCCTATAATCATTTCAACCCACAAGTATTTCTGTGCAACTAGGAATTGCAGTAATATTCAAGCCGACTGGTCCTGTACATCCCTACTAGAGACGGTGGCAATGGATCCGATAATTGCTACTCAAACAGTTGTTAAGCAATCAAATCCAACTTTTGGCAGGATTTGACATCTTCCTTTATACATCTTTTTTCAGAAGCAAAGCTAAATTTGTAAACAATAATAAAACATTCCTCTTGCCTAGCAAAAAAGTAAATTTCATAAAATTTTTGCTATCAGCATATAATAAAGAACATTCACTAGCTAACCTTTACCTAAGTTTTAATGTTACAGTACAAGTTAGCTATACTTTTTTTTTCTTTACACTCACATTTTCACATTTATTGGCCTGAACTACACCATGAGACATAGTTACTGCCAAGTGTTTGATTGTCAGAATGTAAGAAGTAAGAAAATTAAAACAAAATGAAATACTAGCTAGTTTTAGCTAATACTAGCTTTTCAAGCTAGCAATATGACGCAGTGGTTGTTAGATGTTTTTTCATAAGAAGCCTACATAATCTTAATTTATAACTAAACTGCTTTGAAAACTAGAAAAGGGACAGAAATGTACATTCACAATCTCACTTTGACTCAGGTCTGTTAAAATAAAGTTGTTTGTGCATCAGCTTTGCTTCATTTACACAGAAGTGCTCGGTTGTTGAGTTCGGACATCATTTTCCACATTTATCAAACTAATCCTTTACCAGACAGAATAACTGTGAGGCGTTGTAGATGTAGGATTGTGCTACTGTATCCATAGTGTGCCAGCTTACGCTCTACACCTTAGAGGCTTTCGTGGTGTTGTGCCAAGTTTGTACTTTTGTGGGTTATGAGACATACAATAACGTGCGCGTGATTGAGCGATGGCGCTCACATGCACTTGAGATGCAGGAGTTGTTGTATGTCATATATTTCAAAGTTTACTGTATCTTGCCTTGCACTTTATCAAGAGGTTAACTTGATTGGGGGGTAATCACGTGTACGTGTGTGTGTGTGTACGCTAAGATTTCACGTGTTTACAGGGTTGTTTTTTTTTAATCGATGAATGAAATCTTTATTTATGAAAAATGTATACGGACATAAGTGTTTCGATAAAGTGTGATATATGTAACCTATCACAAAAAAATATGAATATATGGAGCTGTATACACAAATGTTTATTACATTCGTGGCGGTACAATTACTCCAACAGCAGCTCGACACCATTTGACACCAATGTTATTCGTGATTGTGTCATTCTACTATCACAGCGATGTCATCTAAACATCCTTAGCCCAATTGGTACGCTATCCCAAAGAAGAAGGAAAAAAAAGAAAAAAGTAATACTAATTTCAAACCAAAGTTATTTAAAATGTAATCCAGTGTTATTTACAAACTACTAACACAAAGAAGTTGTTCAGCTTGTGTTGAGCCTTTTTTTGGGGGGGGGTTGAAATTTTTGTGTATAGTTTTTGATTTGGTTTGTGTTGTGCTGAAAATTACTGCAAAGATGTTGGGGAACATAATATATGGAAGCCATTTTGGGACAAGTAATTGCTTATTTATTGCTCTTTTAATTAAATATCTCCTAGTTTTGTTTTTTCTTTTATAGGGTTTGTTTTTTTTTTTAATTTTCTGATGTCGCAAACTGAAACTCTTCCCAAGGAGTTACGTGAAGCTGAAAAGAAAAATGCTAGCAAAGGAACTTAAATGAATCCACAGATTACAAACACTGCCATGTTTGTGCAACAGTATTCCATAGATGACATTTGTGAACGCACCCCTGATTCTGAGCAGCCTATATATTGAGACAGTGCTGGAAGCCAGACTAGATGTTGCACGACCTTGTACGTTGCGAGGTGTTTTATTGTGTTATCATGTGCAGTTTGTAACAAAGACAAAGTCAGTGCAACCCTCTGGAGATTAAATGAATTATTGAAGTGTGAATCTTGTGTGTTGTTTTATTTAGTAACTGTGTGATTTGTGGTGCTCTTGCGCCTTCGAGTGTTTTTATTCCAGGTTGACAAAAGAGTCAAGGCCTCGGCGTGCTTTAATCAAAGTAGGTCACAACTAAAGGTAAAGACTTAAATAGTATTTTCACTATTGTCTACCCACTTAACTTTTAGGCACTGTCTCATTGCTTGATTTTTCTCTTTGATTTTTCTATGTATATTTTTACACTTGATAAATCACTTTGATGTCTGTGAATAGTTAAAATTATCTTTTAGTTTTTGGAGCAGATTCTTAATTTCTGTAGCATTTTTTTTAATAGCCTTTTTCTTACAATAACATGCTTCTGCAGCACAAAGGAGGGAGCTAATCGTAGTTTCTGCAGATTTATCCACTGCACATCTGGGACGTGAATCTCTCGTTTCACCACATCCCCAAGCTGCTCCATTTTATTAGGATCTGGATCTATGGAGGCCATATCTCAATCTAAGTGAACAGTGAACGTAGCTTTGTAAGGTGATGTGTTACCGTGCTATAACAAGTTCCAGAAGTTTTGGTCATAAAGGAATCGGCATAGTCAACAACAAGACACAAGTAAGACTGTGTTGTTTAGATAACATCCTCTAATAGTACACCAACACCACAGCAGCCTTATAGAAGCCGGGATGGAGTGATGCTTTCTTGTTGTAGTAAATCTGGGGACTCATCAGACGAGGCAACATTTTTCTTATACTGTCCAATTTTAGCAAGCCGGCCTGAAATGTAGTTTCAGTTTCCTGCTCTTAGGTGACAGAAGTAACTCCGACTTCTGGGACTTCTCCAACAAACTCCCGCATCAAGGAGGCATTTTCACTCACAAAACTACCCCTGATATTTTCTCGCCTTGTTTACTAGCCACGCTTGCTCTAAACAATTAGCCCACATGCTGTATGTTCTTTGTTTGGCTGTAGTAAAGCCAGTCGGTGAGTAATACTGTGTAGGCTGCTCTCACAGATGTACAATAGGCTTATAATAATGAAAACAAAGTGTGGAAATACAATTTAAGTATGACTCATGAACTAAAGTCTGACCTAAACTGTTTTATTTACAGCACCAGTGGATTAGCTAATTATTCATTACAGGCTTTTGAAAAAAAATCATTAATCTTTCTGCTTAAAGCCCAGGGGACTTGTGATGGATATCAAGTCTTTATAACATTGATCCAGCTATTTAATCTGTAATGAATGTAGCCAACAGTGGTGAAATGCTACCAGTCGGTACACATACAAAATGAAACAACACCCCCCACAAATGTAAAAGTAGAAACTGACATAGAAAACTTTATTTCTTCTATTGAAGGTACAGTTTTGTCTTTACATCATGTTTTCCATATCGTGGTCATTTAAACACGTCTCATTGGGGTTTGTAGTGAGTAATTATTATTTCAGAAGTAAATATGTCCTATGTTATAAAAATCTCTTTTGATTTTCTATTTCTAAACCACAAAGAAATCTGACGTTTCTCACTCTAGCTCTGGCATGTCTTCATATCCTTCCTCTTCCTCCTGCCTCCTCTGCTCTTCTAGCTTCTTCCTCTCCTCCTCCGCCTTCATCCGCTCCTCCAATGCCCTCTTCATCTCCTCCTCCACCTCCTTCCTCTTTAACTTCTGCCTCTCCTCCTCCTCGTTCTTCTTTTGATTTTCGTCCTTCTCTGCCTTTTTATTCTTGGGCGTGTCATAGGCCCACTCCTCGTCCGAGTCACTGATGTCGTCATCATCGATGTCCCAGTCGGGCTGGTACGACTCGTTGGATTCGATGAACGGGTCGTCTGCGGGCTCGGGCTCAGGTTTGTAGTTCGGGTCCTCCAGTTTGCCCCAAGCCACTTGGTCGGCCTTGCGGAGGTTTATCTCCAGTTTAGATGGGACCATATTGACCGAGCTGTGCTTTACGTTGATCACCTGCAGGTAAGAGAAATTCAAACTTTGGATGGACAACATTCAAGCGCAATCTAGTTTAAATGTGTTCATCAGAAACGTGTGAACTGATAACTAACTAACCACGGGATAAGCTAATGATTATGATCACGGTTATATTTTTAAGAAAATCTAGTTGCAACTGATTTACTTATTTCTAAACTTCAGATTATGTTTAGGTGTTCACAGCACTCCACTGCTGAGGAAAGGTCCATCCAGCGTAGTTAGTCGGACACAAAGTCTTTATCTACCTCTTTCTCTCCTAAATACTTTTTTCCAACCACAGCCAGCAAAACCTGCCAAACAAGAGTCGGGCGCTTTGTGTGCTCACCATCCTCAAACCTCAGTCCATTCACTGATCTTTGAACATGAGCTCAAATGTTCCAAGTGTAAGTGGGAAAGGCGATTCCCAGCAGACAGCAGATACTTACCCCCCAGAGGTGGAACTCTTTCTTGAAAATCTTATTGTTCTCAAACTGGATTTGACACGAGAGCTAAAGAGAGGACAGAAGACAGAGAAACGGTGTAGGTCTTATTGCATAAATGGCTAAATATACAAATCTGTTAATGAAAAAAAATCTTGAGTTAGACCATGATTATTAGTAGGCTACTGGGTATAAAATTAAAATAGCACTTCTTAGTAAAATTAGTAAAAAGCTTGAAGACGCTTGGCTTGTCTGTCCTTTTCTATGGTTTCGACTTCCGTAATCAAAGGTAGAGTACAACCCTGTCCACATCTAACAGTTCAGTTATTGGACATCGCTTTTTTGCTCACAGTCGGTCAATGCACGTTTACACTACTCTCCCGAGAACCCCTTCGTGGTCACTTTGGTCGCCTGAGAGAAGTTTATCGGTAATGGTTATTTCACCCTATGTCGCCACATGTCGCTGAGTTTCATTGACTTTCGATGCTCTCTGGTTGCTACGGTGTTGCTAATATTTTTGTTTTTTTATTTATTATTAGCAAAGTTAACTTCATGTATGCTCAGTATGACCTGAAACTGGCGATTGAGCTCATACAGTCACCAGGCTGCCACTGTGCAGCATACAAGGACCAATCAAATTTCTTTTGCTAACAATGAAGGACTTCAAGAAGTTGCAGCAATCAAGTTGTCATGGTGATGCTGAGGGTGGCTGCGTTCACTCGCAGACAGATTGGTGACAGTTTGCAGTGAATGTGAGTCAGTCTGTTAATGAGTGCAACTTTTCTATGACGCATCTCTTTGACCTACGGACGTTAAAGCGCTGATGTACAAAAGTAATTTAGTAAAACCTGTTACATAAATGCAGTCACTCTAATACACAACATACACATTGCCATCTTATTGTGGTTGATAAATTATCTACATGTGCATCATAGACCCTCTTAAAAATCACTACAATCTCAGAAAGTGTTACAGGATTGTCATAAATGACTCATTTTTGGACCTCAACAGGAAGTTGAGCTAAATCTCATTAACACCTGTTACTGTGCTGAATCCTGATTTGTTAACAGTTAATTAAACCACAAATTATTAGAATAAGCTGCTTATTAATGAGGTTGTCTCATTGCAAAGTCATACTAGATCCAACCACATACGCTGTGCGTTGTCTGTTTCATTAAACTCACCACCGTCCGGTTGGCCTCTATGCTGGAAAACTCTGGGTTTGCGTTCTTGGCGTAAATGGTCACGACGACGCTGTTGCCAGTCTGATGCCAGTCATAGCGACACGCCACCTTCTTCTTGTCCTGCAAACACACACGTGAACCCACACACACCGGTGAGCTGCACAGCCAGACTGCTGCGAGACCGAGGAGCGACTCGAAGGCTGATAATCATAGTTATCAAATCTAAATCAAAACATCCCAATGAAAGAAAGAAACCTTTTTATTCCTGCCCTGGCTTGAGTGGTTGGATTGCTTTAGCGCTCTTCAAGGACATTTGAATTTGTGGTAAACATGATTTGTTTGACTTGAAGTTTGACTTGTTTTTTGTCTGCACTCACAGATAAATCTTCCCACTCAAGTCTTTGTTTTATAGTGATCAAAAGGACGAACAAGTGAACTGTGCACGCAAAAATAGGTCACTTTAAAGCTTTTTTTGATGTTGTTGTCAGCCCTTGGGATCTGTTTTCCTTTTTCTCTGCAAACTTTGATCCGATCCCCGGTGTCCCACCAGCAGTTTCTCTAGTACATTCTCCAGGTGGTGCATGTACCTGCTTTGGGACCCAGCGGTGTTTCCCCATGGTGCAGCCCTTCTGGTCCAGGAAGGCGTTGAAGTCTGTTGTCTTGATGCAGCAGCAACTCCAGTACTTGTACCTAAACAACAACAAAAAAAGAAAATACAAAGAAATGGTCACAGTTTGTAAGAAACAAGCCGTGTCATCCTGGAGACAACAACAACCCTACGTGATCCCCATGAAATGAGACTAATTCAGGTTTTGTTAGGAAGCTCCCCAGCAGTAGGAAGCCCAGCGTTACACTTAATGTGATTTAAAAGCAGCGCTTGCAGTTTATTTACTCTTAAAGTCTGTTTGTAATGTTGCAGATTTGCTTTAATTACCAATCTTTAATTAACTCTCTTATCTCGACGTGTTTATGTTTCTTGCTTTGCGTACACGGCCTTCAGTTTTGTTTTGTTTGCGTCCCTCCTTTGTAGAAGTCAGCTAATTGTTGTTTTTGATACGAGCTATGCAAATAAAGAATGTAATTACGGTTTTGTTACAGTGGATTAGACTTGTTTTTGTTAAAAAAGAAAAAATCTCCAGTAAACAAGTGGCAGGGTAGAGTTTTTGTTCTTACCCCTCGTGGAAGACGGGAGCTCCAGGATGGTGGGTGCAGACCTCCATGTCGGTCTGTGGTCCTTGGTAGACCTAAACACAGAAACATAGCACACAATGCAAAGACCATCGGATCAGTTATGGGGACGTTTGATAATATTAAAGATTTAGGCATAAAAGATTAAGTTTTTCTTCCATTTTTAACAGGGCGATGTCATATTTTCTGTCCAATAAGCGGCGTTCAGCCATATTTAATTGTAAAGGCAAAGACCTTGAAGGGTGAAGTGAAAGGATAGCTCCCTTTTATGTCAGCACTGTTTGTTAAATATAAAGCAATTAAAGTTAAGGTCATCAGTTCGTTCGTGAATCATAGTACCTTCATAAATAAACATCAATCCTATCCTCAGTCCTTTGATGGGAAGAACTTCAGGAACAGAGTTCATTTCATCAACAACCTTTTTTGTTTTTGGAGGAAAACAGTATAGTGATACAAACAACAAAACGGTGACTAAATAAAAATGAGTACACAAGGAAATCTTCATCTGCCTTATGACAATCAAAGTAGGCGAGTAGTAGCTTCGATTTCTGTCCTTTCAGTGATGTTGTTGGCTCGATTTCATTCAAGACTGGTCTGTTGGTCCTCCTAAATTTATAAACTCAGTCTTCTCACCACATCTCAAAAATACTGATGATTTAGTGACTGCGCTGTTTTCTTATAGTTCAACTATAGGTGACCATGAAGGAAATCAAACTGTACGTAAGCCTTCTTTTCTTGTCCTTAGATTTCTAAGATATTATCCGATGATTTCATCGTTGCCTTGATGTGGCTCATACGTTTTATTGATCCTAGCAGGTTAAAGTTCATGATCATTTCTATATCATTGCCTTCTATGTCGAAGGTGGCACCAGTGTAGTTTTTAGTTCAGGACTTATTTAAATTAACACTTATTAAATATTAATTAAGGTTCGATCATGTGATCAAACTGAATTACAAATGTGGATTGCACAACACTGGACAGTATATTTCTTCATTTCCATTTAATACTTGTACAGCTGCTGTTATTGTGTATATATATTTATATTTCTTATACATTCTTATATATATTTCTATACTGTGTATTTGTGTATTTTGTTGTACAGTTATTTTATTTTCAACTTTAATTTATATATTTTATTTTATTCCTTCCTATTTAAATTTACCCTTTTTAATTTTCATATTTATTTCCTCTCATTCATAGCCTTTTCTTTTTTCTTTAGGTCACGAGCAGTTGTGTAAGCATTTCACTGCATATCGTACTGTGCATGACTGTGTACGTGACAAATAAAATTTGAATTTGAATGGGTTTAAAATCCAAAAATAATTTGAAAGTAAAACTAAAGACTTAAAAAAAAAAAATCACCTGTGAACGTGAAAGCTTGGTGTGGTTTGTGAACTGTGATGTTTTACTGTATTTAAGAGGGTTAAAGGTCAAAATGATGTGAAAACACAGAAGCGATGTGTGTGTCACCACTCAATTCTCAGTTTCTCCACTCACTGCCTCCATCTTTGGTGACTGATAGTGATGTTGCACTCTCAACCCCTGGGTAAACACTTTTGATCACAAGTCAAGTGGTGGAAGGTAACCAGTCTCCAAACACTTGCAATCACGCTCAGAGAGACTGGTTAAGGTTTACGAATAACTACCATCCAATTTATAAATGCAGACAGATCACCAGCATGTTGCCATCAGTCTGAGTGGTCTTTCTGCAGTAGGTGACTGGATTCAGCTGGCTGCCAACTGGTTATATTCCAGTTTACGGTCAAGACTGCCAAGCACCGATGTCATCTGGCAGTTAAATCTCCATCCTGCTGCAGCTATTTACAAATTTGTGTTTCAGATCTGTGAGGTTCTGTCCACACTCTGGATTCAAGTGTGAATTTCTGTGTATGCAGATGGCAACAAATTAGCCATTTTCACTCATTTATCACAGTTAATTGCCTGATTATCACAAACAGGTTGCATGTAATTGCCAACCTGATAACTGATTACAGACCGACTCCGTCTTATTGCACTTTTATCATCGTCTTGACGCACAATTATTTTCAAGCAGAGTATTTATAGTTTTGTGCTCAGGAGTACAGTAGCAATCCCATATATCCTTATATTTTTATGCTGCAAAAAGAAAAGAAAACATTAAAGTAGGTAGAAGCCTTGCATTCACTAGTCCATTAAAAACGAAAAAGCAATCACTGGGCAAACAGCGCCCCCGATACCTGTAGCATACTGTAGTTATAAGGAAGCAGCATTTTTCATAGAGTTCTAGTAAATATGAAAAGTCAGTCAACTGTTTGGAGGCTTTACTTTTGTGTGTTTTCTCTACATTTGAGGAAACAAAGAGCTGCTACAGTTAGTACCAGCTGATATGTGTTGTTGCCTGCTTTGTGCACTAGATGGCGCCCTTAATAAACTTTACAGAGGCTGAAGCAGAGGCTTGATGGCCTGAACTCAAACGAAAGCGCATCAGTGAGGCTGCGTTACTGCCTGGGTGCATCTGCGGGGGCCGGGTCAAGTTATTACAAAGCTCCAACGCCGCTCCACTATGTCGTGTAATAAATGGTTAAGAAAGCTGCCACATGTGTGTATTATGATGACTACTTTAGTGTGAGTCTTTTAAAAGTTGTTAAGTCTCAGCTTTAAGTAGTAAGTAAGTAAAATTTATTTATATAGCGCTTTTCACAGATGAAAATCACAAAGTGCTTTACAACACAGGAAATGGAAATATAAAAACAATACAACAGTAAATAAAACAATGTAAAACAATAAAACTATAAAAACAGCATAAGAAGAAATTAATCAAATGCTTTTCTAAATAAAAATGTCTTCAGCTGTTTCTTAAAAGAATCAGTGGAGTCCGTGCAGCGAAGAGACAGTGGGAGAGAATTCCCCAACCGTGGTGCCACAGTCTGAAAGGACTGATAAGCTCAGATTCAGGCATTAAATCACACAAATGACAAAAAGACACTCACTGTTTTGCATCCTGCGTTTTTGCAGCGGGTCCCGCAAATAACAGCCTGACTCTCTGTTGGAAAAAACAAAAACAGAGATAAGACACTAACAAGTCCAAGTTTTATTCTAACAGAGCAGTGAGAGTGCACGCAGCTTTGATGTATTGATTTGTGCTGTACTGAGATCAAATTATTCTCAGTGTGCAGACATTTTTTCCCCTCTTTTTCAGAAACGTGCGATAAAACTGGAAGTGTGCAGCACATACTTAGAAAAAAACTACACTTGTCATTTGACGTGAAGCTTACACAGCTGCTGCTGAGGTGGTGGAGGGCGGTGAGAGACTGCATTCCTGATATTTTTTCATTGTATCACTCTGATCTGGAGTAAGAGTGAGACACGTGCACTCCTGGATCCACGATAAACCCGCCTTACCGGCTCATTCTGACTTTAATTGAATCTGAAAAGTTTACTTTTCCCTAAATGAGAAACACCTGCTAGTGTAGCATCAATATTTCAAACTGTTTCCAATACACGTCGACTCGTCTTTCACAGATATCGATTTGACTGCGGCGCCTCGCTTACTTTGCCTCGTTTAAAGATTTACGCACCCGATTTCAGAAAAGTCTCAATGCAGAGCTGATTGTTTTGAAGAAAGTTTATTTAAGTGACTTTGAGGTTTTTCCCACACTAACATCTCTAGAGTTTAGAGAGAATGATGTGAAAGAGAAAATCCTGGGAAAAGCAATTCACAGGGAGAAAATGTCTTGTTGACACCTGAGCAGAAAGATCAGTCGACTCAAATAACCACACTCGTCACAAGCAAACTATGCAGAAGAGCATCTCTGAACGCACAACACGCTGAACCTCGAAGCAGAAGACCACGCCAACTATCTGCTGCTGTCAAGTTAATATGGACCAAAGTCTCTGAGATGTTTCCAGCAGCTTGTCGAATCTGTTCCAGGAAGAGTTAAAGAAGCTGTGAAGGCAACCCAGCGATAACGAGGTGTACATTTAAGTACTGAGCTCAGAAAAAAGGTCAGACTTCAGACTGCTTATGGGTCTGTATCACATCAGTCAGCACGGACATCCCTAACATAGCTTCAGAAGCCCCGCCCACCCCTTCTGTTTGTGAAGGAGGTTGGCTCAAAGCAGGAAGCACAGGGATTATTTTGAACTGTGAATCATGCAAAGCTGCTCTATCAGAGTTCAAAAAGTTAAAGTTTCATTTCTCTGTACCACCCCTGAAGAAACAACACTGTAAACCAGGGGTGGGGAACTCCAGGCCTCAAGGGCCGGTGTGACTTGGACCCGGCCTTTTCTGTCTACGTGGGCTGGGCCCTTCAAAGACCGGCCCACGCAGCGCTAGCTCAGTAGGTAGAGTTGTTGCCGCATGATCGGAAGGTCGGTGGTTCAAATCCACTGCACGGCTACCCTGAGGTACCCCTGAGCAAGGTACCATCCCTACACACTGCTCCCTCTGCAGAGGAGTAATTTCCCTATGGGCACTAACACATACACATTACACACATTACACATTAGAGGGCCGGAAGTTCGAGGCTGTGAAATGGGACAGTCTAGGCTTCAGATTCCAGGCCTCTGGAGAACTTCAAGACATGTTGAGGAGGTAATGTAGCCTAAATCAATTGTGTTGGATGAAGGACACATCTAAAACCTGCAGGACACCGGCCTGTGAGGCCTGGAGTTGCCCACCCCTGGAGTAAACGTTTGTTGTGATTCTTTTAAACGGTGAGCGTTTGTGTACCTTTCTTCTCGTTCTCTCCTCTCTTGCTGATGTCCAGTTTCTCCAGCGCCTGAGCCAGCGACGCCGACACCTTCTGGGGAAGTTTGGTCATGGGCTCGTCTGAACTGTGCACGCGCAGAGAAATGAACACACACATACACAAGCATGAGCAGACTGACACACAAGAGTTACGCAGTGAATAATTTATTCCAGCCGTAACCTCACGGTGACCCCCGTGACCTCCCCCCCCCCCATGACTTCGCTGCACAGATAAAGCAAACAGGGACAAACACACAACGTGACAAACTCCAGCGATCACACGCGCATCAGAAAAAGGTGGATGCTGATATAAATGAGAGCTGACTGCAGATCTCAAACACACACCTGGGTCTCTCCTTCTGCAGCATCTCTGCAGATTTGGGGCCCTGATAGATTATCTCTCGGCCTTCGGCGTGTTTAATCTCGCCCTTATCCGACGACACCTCGGGCCTCAGAGGCTCCTGGGGTTTCACGTCGCTGTGGCGCCCGCGGGTACAGCCCTGCGTTCAAAACCACACGGGTCACTTCAGTCATGCTCAGGTAACGAAGCTCTGGATGAGATTCCAGATCCCACATACCTGATGATACCTTTCGCGCTCCTGTGACAGCTTCAGTTTTTCGGTTCTTATTAGTTTGTTGCTTTGTTAAATACAAGTCATTTAAGCTCACACCAGTGACTCCAACCTCGCTCATCTTGGCAGAAAAACATCAAACATGCAAAATGTACTTTTTTGCTCTTACAGTGCAGAACTGATGATACTGATACAGAGTGTGTAAGTATTTGGTAACAGCTGAAAGAAGGTACACAATATTTTTGTACTCACGTTTTTGTTTTCATTGATTGTTTCTGTCACAAAAATGTAAAAGATTCAGGTAATTAACCAAACTAACTTGAAATTTTGAGATAAGTCGATATTTTGAGATAACCTGAAATTGTAACTTGCGGTGCGCAAAACTTTGAGGGGCAGACACGAGCTCCCATACGTTAAAGACCAATTAAATATATTGTGTACATGCAACTATTACCAGCAAATAAAAGTTCAGTCTTCGCTCTGTCTGGAAGAATTATTTGTGTATTTATTTTATGTATTTACCTTTTTCAGTGGCTAAATCAACCTCCCATATTGGTTTTTACATCTTTGTGTACGCTCTTCATCTTTAAATGCCATCTGCATGTCCTGGGCTGAAGATGAAACATCCTGATAACTGGGCAGCAAATTTTCAACATAAAACAAACATAGATTTCCCGCTAATTAAGCCTTCACTCATCATTCAGAGCTAACCTCTCCGTCCTGCATGATTAAGCTCATTTTAATGGTTGAAAAAGTATCATACTTCATTACAACACTGGGGTTTTAGTTGGTTTAAAATAAATGTTGGAAATGCCCGACACTAACTCTCATTAGGTTTCACTCCACTGCTTTTGCTGCCACCTGATTAAACATTCATCAAAAGAGCTCCATGTTTTCTCCTAATTTATTCCCTGTTTTTTTGGTACTTTCACCATGACAAACACTTCTGGAGCGTGGACCCTGAGCTTGTATTACCTTGATGGAGAGAAACTCAGAGAAGTCTGTCGTCCTTTTCCTACAGCAGGACCAGCCCTGGAGACACAAACAAGCAAACATGTGATTAGTGTTGAGTTTTATTCTCCCACTCGAGTCAGACTCTAAGAGGAGAGTTTACCTTCAGTGCATCGTGGAAGACGGGGGCTCCCGGGTGGAAGAGGCAGGAATCTTTTAGAGTGGAGATAAAGACAACATGAGTCTGCATATAGACACTCACTGAGACCCCAGCTGCTCACAGGGTCACTGCAGTGTGGAGGTGCCGTGTGTCCCTTATAAGGAAGGAAGATGGCCGTCTCTCTCAGCCACGCTGTCTCAGACTAGACCGTCTCTCTCACACGGACACAACTTCTACTTGATGTCACGCAAACCAGCGCGTGATCAGTCAATCTGTCACGATCACAGGTTCACACACTGTTCATGTTTAGTGCACACAATCTGAATTTGAATCGAGTCCCAAAACATTACATTAAAGTAAAACTATTCATGGGTGCTCCCTTTCAAAATAAAAGTGCAGAGCTCCTTTTAAAGGTGGCTGAAAATTTAGACGTCATCATCATCATGAAGGAAATTCTGTTTCTTCGGACAACCTACAAGTGTCATCTCACACCCAGTTTTCTTCCACTTCAGCTCCAGGTCTTTGATAACAGGATGACTCGGAGTCGCAGGTTTAAAGTAAAGGAGCAGACACATGCAGGAGGATCTTACCATCCTTGTTCTTGTCGGGGTCAAACTTCTGCCCACAGCCTTTGTTGTAGCACAGCAGAGCCATGTTGGCCTCGTGGACTGCGATGTCTTCTTCTTCACTGTACAGTCTGCACTCGTTCGCTTGCGTTTAGATATGTTCCTTCACACCGGCCGTGTCTCCAGGTCTTAATGCCTCGGTCGGGTCTCCAGAAGTTTCTCCAGCCAGGCAGAAAGGAGAGATCCAGAAGGACTCGTCGCCTTGTGGAGAAGTGAGAGATAGAGAGGGGGGTCTCCGTCTCTCTCTGGTTCAGGCCTGGCTGAATGAAAGATAAAAATAGCATCTCACCTCCCTCCTACCCCCACGCCCCTCTCGCAATTTACAGCTGTCAAAACTTATCTGGGGGTGGGGGCTGACATTCCTCCCGGTGAGTGTCGGCTGTCACAAACAGGCCTGCCGCGGCCCGGCAGCAGCCACAATAGGACTGACAACTCCTGGATTTCCTGTCACTCTGTGCGCTGGATCCACTGCAGAGACGGCAAACCAGTGCTCGAGACGCTGACAGACATTTTAATTCCACCCTGTGCTGAAACTTCCTCAGCGCTTTTAAGGTGATTGTGTTCCACATGTGACATTGAGTTAATAACTGGTCTTCAGGGAAGATTGTCCACAACACTTTGGAGCCCGCCTAGTTCAGGGACCCCTAAACTCATGTGACACGAAGCCATAGGAAGGGAATACTTAATCCCAGTGTGTCCCAGCACCATGCCACTTCTTTTGTGTATATTTGTACCTCCACAAGACTACAAGACCAAAGCACAGCGATTTAGGCGAACTTATAGTGGGCTTTCATTCGTATAACATTTTGAAACTGGGTTTTTTTTTTTTAACGTGCTAAAGATATCAAGAGATGCCATCATGAATGGAAGTGCAGAGGATTTACAACAAAGTGCAAACCACTGGTTACACTCAGGAACAGGAAGTCCAGACAGATGAAACAAACTTGTTTCCAGTGCACCACATCACCCGTCAAACATGGTGGAGGTGTTGTTATGGCATTGGCACATATGCGAGCCAGTAAAAGCAGGTCTTGAGTACTCAGTGACGATGTGACTGCTGACAGAAGCAGCAGGGATGAAGTCTCTGCACACCTCACTCAAGCAACTCATGAGTTTCTCAAGATAAAGAAAGAAAACTACTCCAAATCAGTCACCTGCTCTCCAACCAACAGAGCAGCTTTTTAGTTACTAACCACAGGCGGAGAGACCCACAACCAACCAGCAGTTAAAGGTCTGTTAGATCATCTCAGTGGAGGAAATGCAGCATCTGTCGATGTTCCCGAGTTTTAGAGTTCGGGCTGTGATTGATTGCAAAAGATTTTCATCCAACTATTAAAAACAATCCTTGTGTTTAAAATGAGTTTGTTTGTACAATGACTTTAATTAAAGTCGGCACTTCAATCACATCCCGACTACAACAAACTGTCCTGATACTTATGGACCTAACTGCATCCGTGTGGCAGCACAGCCTGCTCTCACATCTCCCTGACAGGACAGTTAATTCAGCTCAGGCTAACACGGTGCAGAAAGGCATTTATTTATATGCCGGCCTTTTGTAGTTTGCTCCTAAAATATCTTTCATCCCGGGCACACTGAGACAAACTGCCAGCGACTCCAGGCGACAATAAATTATTCACTCGAGACAAAACACTGCTGTTTGTCAGGCACAGGACTTTTTAAGTGATTTATTTCCTACAAAGAATCAGGAATAAGAAAAAACAAAAAACCCTGAAATATGACCCAGTGTATCAGCGGCAGCATCAGCGAGCAGCCCTCGATGTGATTGTGGAACAAATGTGTACAAACGCTTTCATTATTCAGGGCTCAGCGGGAGTCGGGAGGTGGGAACACGTTGCCAAATCCCTCGCTGTGGGAGCGTTGATATCATGGCAGACAATGGCGGAGCAAATCAGAGGCGTTTCACGCTAACGTGTAGCAACAAGAAGAGATTAGAGGTATAGACTGTAATCAGACGTAAACAAAAAAAACAACAACTATAGGAACTGGAGAGGAGCAGAGGCTGGAGGTTTCCCACGGTGTGGGGATCTTTTGAGGCTTTACTCAAGTTTGTTTGCATCTTTTCAGTGAGCTTTAAGCATAAACGTAGATTTACCAGAATAATGAAGGCGTTCATTGTCGTAAATGACATTTATACGGTGTGGTAAATGTTTTCTCAGAGGAGTTGGGTACATAATAAAAGAATGCTGAGGAGGCAATGTGAACTAAAGGGAAGAGTTTAAACGAATGCATTGCAGATACGCAGTGACGCGAGGATGCTGCAGGCTGAAAACAGAAGGTTTAACTGCATTGTGGCTGGTTAGCAGGATTCAGCGGTGTAGAACAAAGAAGAGGATAAACATCTTTTAAAGGTGATCATGTGGCTCAAACTAACAGTTCATTTACTGACACTTAATAAACCCACTCTGACGTCCCCCAGCGTTTATAGGCTGTGTTTTTTTACCCATCTCATACTTGAAGGGAAACACTGGGTTTTCTGCACAGGGTGCTGGTAAAGTTATCCAGACAGCAGGCCATACTGACCACAAACACATGAAAAGGGCAAAAAACATGATTGAGTGACTGTTAGCAGCAGGAATGCAGTTTAATCATGTATAAGTTTAAGACTTAATTCAGTTTAAATGTTACACGTTTTAACCTGTGCATAACTACAGACACTGTAAGCATGTTTATTTCTGCTGTAATTTACTCACTTTTGGAGTAAACCTGACCCGGTGGAGGAATAATAACCACATGTTCACAAAGTTTGTCTGTTTCCCCCCCTTATCTCTTCAAGATGATCCCAAACCGCTGCAGTAATGATGAGGTCCGGGCACTGGGGAGGCCAATCCATGACTGATAGTGTTCCACTTTGTGTTTTTACTGCACTGCCAGTGTCTTTGGGATCATTGTCATGCTGAAAAATAAAGGCAATCAAATGATTTCCAGATAGTGGAAATTTTTATGGTCGATCAAAATCTGATGGTACTTTTAAGTATTCTTCACAGCCACCTGCACACCATGCAGCTAACAGCTGTTTGGAAATCACTTTGTTGGTGCAGAAATACTGTTTTATGTGTGTCAGATTGTGCTGTCTTTGACATTTTTATAGATTTAACTGAAGAAATTGGGACAAATGATGCATTCTTATGACAGGGTGCTTTTAACAAATGTGTTATTTGCCAAGTCGTGTCATGTGCAGACAAAACACTGCTTCATCTCTTGAGTTGTGCATGTTTTCTGTGCACACAACTCAAGCGTGCAAATGAGGGCTGGCTCAGGACTTTTACACAGTACAGAAAATGTACATTTTATCAGTGACGTGTAGCATATTTTGCGCTGCATCTGTGCCAAAAAATTATTCGCAGTTAATTTGGATAATACATTTAATGTGACAGGATCTGATCTTATATCCACATCCCCTGATTTAAAGCCCTTAGATGTGGTGAGTGCACAGTAACTCTCCTGCATCAGCAACGAATGTTGACGGTTCAAGCCTGCAGCTGGAGGCAGATGTAAGATTTTAATGTGTGCCTTTGATTAACGACAAACAGCCCATTTTCTTCAAATAAACACGCTCAAAAAGCGACCGCCGAATCTGCCAGTCTCGATCAAATTTAAGAAGATCGCTGCTGGTAGAAAAACTGCTGAAATATTTAGTGGACTGTTTAAAAATCTCACTTAAAAAAAAGAAAAAAAAGTTGCGCAATTAAGAAAACACATTCTCAAGCCCTCGGGGTGGCGCAATTAAAAATCAGAAGCTGAGCCGTTTGACACTCGGAGACCTTGAATGGTGAATATTTTCAGAGTTTATAGACTTTTCGACTGTTTGAGTTAAAAGATCACAAAAACACTCGCTTAGGAATGAAAATGACTTTTTATTTCTTTCAAAAAAAAAAAAAAAAAATAGAGAGAGAAAACAAGTCCCTAGAATAAACAAATATACTGCTGTAAAATAAAAGCCTGTGATTTTTTTTGTGTTTTTGTCAACTGTAACATCTGTTTGCCTTTCCATGCTTGATACAATCCATATATTTCTGCTTTAAATAAATAGAAAACATGTACAAAGAAAGAGATGGGGGGGGGGGGGGGGGGGGGGAGGAGACAGAAGAGGAATCAGAGATTAAAAGCTGTACTCTGCTCCGGAAAACATTTGGCATCATTGTGAAACTCATGGCTGATCCTGAAGTACGGGGCAGGTCTGCAGCCCTCCAAAGATTTCTGCATCGTCTGTCTGTTCAGCCTGCCCCCACCGAGTAGCAATCATACCTATATACTGCTGTAAGAACGCTAATATCTTTCAAGTTCAGAAAAATAAAGAGTAAATGAAAATAATGCAGATTATGAGTATGTCTTTAAGCTGTGTTGTGAGTGTGAAGGTGTGCATTTCTCTATATACAGTATAGTGAGGCAGCAATCCGAGGGTTCTTACCAAAAAACAGATGTAGAAAAAACAGAACGTGCACAAGAGATCATCGACTCGACACACCGACTCACCGACACAAAAATGGGGGGATTTACCATCGAACAGCCTCTCTCTTTTTGCTCGTCTTCCTTTTCTTGGGGGGATGGCGGCAGGGGGGTTGACTCTGCTGCGACCCACAGGGGACGCCGCAAACCAAGCAACTAATGTGAGATCTCTGGGACAAGTTCAACCGGGTGGTTACAGCGGCCAAACATCTGTCAGTCCAGACAAAGCGATGAACCTGCCCTTGCGCTCAGATAATCCATCCGCCCCTTCGCGCTGTTGGGGCCGTTTAAAGCAGCAACGACAACAACAACAGGAGGGAATTTATCATGAGCACCACCGCTGCGACTGTCATATCATGCTTTCTTAAAAAATCCTTTGCAAGGGTGTGTGTGTGTGTGGGGAGGGGGGGACAAGAAACACCAACAACACAACCATGCACTCCCCGAGAAAAAGAGAGATGGCTCGCCAGAGAGGAGTCCGCTCGCTCAACACCTCAGCAGACGTTTTAATATGACATCAAGGTTTATCCATGTATCCTCCTCCACTTAGATTCATGCTACAACAATGCAGACAGGCGGCAGCAGCTTTTTTTTCCTTCTTTTTTTAAAGTTGAAAGAAACTTTGCAACGTGGCCACGAGGTTCCCCAGGACTGATCCCAGCAGGCTAACAGCAGAAAACAGCGGTCGAGGCGGGAAAGTCTCAGCTGTAAATGTGAGAAAGAGTCTGAATTTGAGGGAAGGTGAAGCACTGAATAAGGCCCGCATGCTTGGCCACACCTTATGTGATAAAGCCGTAAAAACTATTGGCAAGTTGCACTGACGCTAAAGGTGGCGAGCCAGCAACGGAAAAACCACCGCGGCCATTTTTTCTGAACCCACTCAATCTTTCGACATCGGAACATTTTAAAACCAGTCGAATAACCTGATCCCAACTGGCAGCAGTAGGTTCCACTCAGAGAAAGTAGAACAAAAATAACAAAAGAAACGCAAAGACTGCAAAGATTACATTAAAGCAAACAGTTAACCTGATTTCACCTCCACGTCCTGGCTCTCATTTTACCCTTCTTCATTTCAAAGCCTAATGAGACTATTACAAACTTGTTATCAATCATCAGATCTGCAGTTAGACCTCATGTGATTTATTACTTTATCATCCAGGGCTATGATGACCTGATCCTGGATCAGTGCCACGCAAATCAAGCAGCTTTTATTTGTGAAGTGTCAATTTATCACATAAGATTAGAGACAGTAAGGCAGCTGTCCTAGAATATAAAAACGGTCTCATATTGGTGCCAAAAAAAGGACACATCCATTAACAAAATAGTTTTCTTTTTAAAGCTGGGACTCAAAAACACAGGTGGCCCAGAGGAGGGGAAGTTTTGAAGATGGAGAAGATCCAAAGAGTCCATATTTAGGACACAGGGAGCATCAGGAACATCCAATCACAGAATTTATCGACTATTTAAGAACTCCAGGTCCAGCTGCTACTGTTCGCAGGCTTAGAGTGCAGCCAAGATATCTGGATGAATCCTGCTGTTGTTCTCTACAGACCTGCGCGCAACCAAAGCTCAAAGGAGATTGGAAAACAGAACTTGTACTACAAGTTGAAACCAGAAAGCTTACGGCAGCAAAGACCTAAAGATTCTGCATAGTCGTATTTGTTAGAAGCCGTAGATAAGCTTGAGGTACGTCTCTCCAGCCTGCAAGCCGGCAAACATAAGCACGTTTTTCTTTGACTGTTGTGCAAAAAGGCCAATATGCCACATCTCGAAAACAGATTTACACGCAGTGGGCAAGCACGAACAAACGACGAAATCCAAGACAGAAACGAGGAATTCACTGGCGTAAAAAACCAATAAAAAAAAAAACAAACAGATTAAGTTTCCTGTGTTCTGCTCGAAGATCACTTGTGGCAGTTACTACGTCGTTGAGATTTAAGAGGTGTGCTCAACCACTGGGTACGAATGACATCCTTCTCTGCGTAGGTTTGCAAAGACATTTCGGTGCCTCTCCGCAGAGCTATAATAAAACTAACAGGGAAGAGAGCTAATATCTCGATCAACTGTCCCAGTGATCAGTGGACTCACTACTTTCCATAATTTTCCTAAGTGCCCCTGAACAACAGCTGGTTGACTGACAAACCTCCCAGTCACAGCTGACATCTAAGTTCCAACACTTCTTGGACTACATACTTCACTAGTTCTAGAAAAGCACCATTTCAGCTCGCCCACTTGTAACAAAACACCTGGATATTCAAGCGTCGTGTGATTCGCCGTCGAGGTCCAACCGGAGACACTCTGTAGGCTGCTGACATCATGACTGGCAAATATGATTGGAGATGGAGGGGAAAAAAAGATGAGGACCTCACCTACCAAACACTGCAGAGATGTTAAGGAAAAGCTCGAGAACTACAAAGCCTGAGAGCCGGTGAGAGGTTTAATCTACTGCTAAAAGACTGAGACATCAAGAGAGATAATAGAGCTACAGTTACTGGCGGAGAAGAGGACGGGGTGGGAAAACCTGCTGTGGGAGGTCTTCCACAGGTTTCAGGGGATACTATGAAGAGAGGCTAAGCTAACACAAGACTGCAACAGGAAGCTTCTAGAAGCAGCATCTATCCAACAGCGACAGGGATGAGTGGACAATCTAGACAGAAACTGGTTATTATAGCTATTTTTTTACTTACACATATCTACACATACCAACAGTGACAAACAGGCTAAAGAAGCATCCTAGAGAAAGACCAACTGGACCAGACAGGCTGAAGCGAGATTGTAGAGACTTCACAGCAGAGTGGGCGATGAGTTTGATACTGGACAACCACTGATGGCTGGGATGGAGATGCTGGACTGAGATCGGGAATGGTACTAAAAAAGCTTCAAGTTAATTGTTAGAATGGCAGGAGAGTAACCTTGAGTCTCCCGCCAAAGTGGCTGGTAGATTTGACAAACCTATTATGTTGTAAAACCCTAAACTACTTCTACACACTTCAAATCTTCCTCAACTTTTTCATACCGGAAAGAAACAAAACCCCCAAAAACAACAGCTCTGCTACGGCAGGATAGCCACTTGAGTGCAACATTTTTGCATGTGCATTTTTGCAACAAAATTTGACTTTATAAAAACAAATCAAGCCCATTTTGTGTTAAACATATCGGATCAAGTCTGGCTTTAAATTTGACCCTCAGAAATAGCCCTCGATGAAGAAAAGAAAATACGTACACATAAATGTGTAAGGATACACGTGGACACACGAGAAGTCGTTATGCATAAATACACCCACAGTCAAACTCATGGGGATGGATGCTTTGGCTGAGCTGAAGAGTCAAATTTGATCCCCACAGATTCTTGGAACCACTGAGCGAGGGAGACGCCACAGGTTCAGTGTCGCACTTACAGCCACTCACTTTGATTCAGTGCAATTAAAAGTGAATTCAACTTGATTCAGTAACATTTAACTCACTCTGTGCCGCTGTCATCGATCACTGGCGCATACTGTGGATCTGCCAAAAAGTTGTACCTAATGAAACAAAGCTCAAATCCTTAAAGACTGGTTGATGAGCTGATGAAGAAGACAGGAAAAACAGATACACACAGATAGATCCAACTGAGGCAGAAAGTCAACAAACCACAGGCTAACAATGCTAATTAACAGTGAGAGATTAAACAAAAATACACTTTACCTATTCCTAAACTGACCACCAAGTTGAACACAATGTACAGTTGGAGGTCTCGTCACACCAACGTTTGACACAGCAAATGTCTGCTAATTTTTTAAAATCAAGTTTAACTGTTGTGATCTTTGATAGAAAACTGTTGCCACCAGGATGTGTTTGGGGGAGAAGGGTGGTTCTTCTGAAGCCTGTTAGAGCTTTTATTCCTGTACTGCTGTCTAACATTTATGGAATAACTAAACTTAGCGCTAACCCTTTCAAAAACCTGAAGGAAGTCTGGCCTCCTTCGTTCCGATGCCCTTAAAGTTCTACATTTTGGACTACCCTTTATTGAGCTCAACAACAAGTTTGAGAGTCAATAAATAACTTTGAGCCATTTTTTTGGAGCATCTTTGACTTCAGGGTCTAACTTGTAAAAGTCAAACTCAGGTGTAAGACTGCTCCTCTCCATTGGCCCATCACAGCAGCTGCACCTTTATTCCAAAGTCAACAAACCACGGATATAATTTCTTCAAAGTTGTCCTTCAAAATTCAAGGATGTTGCAAACAGCGACCATGATTAAAATTTGTCTTAATAACTCAACATTTTGAGTAATGCATCTCGAAACTACAATATACGCAATTCAAAATTTTGAGATAGCCCAGAATTTAGTCTCTTTTGGGCAGCTGTTACATTTTGTCTGTGGTAGAAACAAGCGTCCAGTCTCCTGATGCCCTGGATGATCTTTTATTTTTGTATGTAGTAATGGGAGTTTTCGTTTGAAAACAGCACTGCTTAGTGACTTAAGGAAAATTGCTAATGGTGCAGCTCTGGATAAGTTTAACATAGGCCAACCTCATGCTGTTGTAACTTATTAGCTACGTGCACAATTCCTTTCCTTACCGTTTCTTAGAGTGAAAACTTCAAAATACTACAGCTGTATTTTCAGTAAACCTTTAGTTTACTGTCTAACAGATCTCTTTAATCAATGTATTTAATTTATTCAACTAAATTTCTATAATAATTTTTAGAAAAAATAAACTACCCACTAGAAAAACAAAGGATAACAAAAAAAATCCCAAACTACCAAATTACTATCTAACTGCTATTAGCTTAGTTTTGCTGTGTCACTTTCTGGTGTGACTAGGCCTTAAAACATAATTTCATACAGTGCTAGCATGCTGTGCCTGCTAGCTCCCATCTTTCTGTGTGTATCTGTAGCATTACGTGGAGAAAAACAATGCTGTATGAGTAACAAAGACTTTAGCTCAAAACCCTTAACAACAAACGCTCAATTACTATTAACAAATGCTTCAACAAATCGCTGTACAAGCCCCGATAACATTCAGGAGAAGTTGGCGAAGAAAAACTGACAGAAAAATACAAATATATCCCAACAAAGCGGAAAATTACAGGAAACACACCGAAGAGGATTTGCCACTAAATCTCTTGCTAAGTGGACGGTTGTGGACGCAGACAGGGAGCGAGGGTGGGGATGGAGAGGAGGTCCGTGGCAAAGGTATTGTCTGAAACAACTGCTGAGCACACACGCACACACACACACACACACACACACACACACACAATAAAACAAACACTTGTCTTCTCGTAAGTGCTCCAAAGTTGCCGTTGCAGGCGAGCAGTGACCCACAGAGGACAAAATAGCACCAGTATGAAATAAAGCTAATTCTGCAGCAGAGACTCTCACAGCAGTCAGACACATTTAGCCTGACTGAAAACTAGAGGTAGGATTTCCTGAATCCCCTCTTCCCTCCTCCCCGTCGTTCTCTCTCGTCCTTATTCCCTCTCCTGAAACATCACTCCATCGATAGGAACACAAATCAGACAATAAACAGAGAGAAGCTACACACACACACACACACACACAGGTGCAAAGAGTTGTTTCAGACAACGACCAGCCAGGATAACATCTTCCCCATCGAACCCCTGCCATCGCTCAGTCCATCCTTTTCGTCATCTTCTCTTCCTCTTTCCAACTTGACTTTTGGTGTCAGCCCGGTTATCTTGTGTCAGTCTGTCGTTTCAGCTTGAGCAAATCATCCTTCCGTCCATCTCATCATCATCCTCTTGTGTTTGTTTATGCTGTTTGTTTGTTTGTTTGTATGTATGTTGCTTTTGGCACTCTGCTTCCCCTCCTGACTGGATTACATAAACTGCATCTAAACAGACAAAGAGAGAGAACATGATAGGAGAAACGGTTTGTTTTGATCACAGAGAAGCCCTCTGACACTCTGCTCTGACCGCAGTAAAGAATTTCTCAATGGGAAATTACACAAAAAAAAACTGAGGGTGAGGAAAAATGGCAAGATAAAACGAGATAAAAAAACAATACAAACAAACTTCTATGAAAAATACCAGCATTTCTAAAAATTGCTGAATAATTGAACTTCCCCGGCCCTCTTAAAAGCTATCAGATGAAAACACAGTTGACCTGGTGATCATTCTTTACCCTGTCTTTTATGCATTTGTTGCTTTTGAGATGACTTTGTGTGCCAAATGTTATTTATGTACTGCTGGTTTTGTTTTCAACCAGTCTGCCACTCTCAGGTTTTCTGTGGGTGACTCAAGACGACACATCTGTGTCACCTCTTTAATGTTGACCTTAAATCTGGTGTTGTGCCCACGAGGTGCCCATTTTCACAGAAAATATGCCTCTTTTCTACTCGTACCTTCTCAGCTCGACTCGACTTTTACGATTTTCAATTACGTGGTAGTAGCTGTTACTTTTTAGTACCTGATGGGCCGAGGTTCCAGTCTGAAAATGTGAGGTCAACAGACTGCATGTCATCGATTGGTCACTCAGTAGCGAGATTGAAAACAAAAACTGCCATTTTTGAAGCTCTGCAAGGACTCAAATGGCTCCACAAAAACCAGAATCGTGGTGTCGAGTCTGACAAAAAGCCATAGACCATCAACACCATCACCTCGACGTCCTCCATTGTTGCGTTATGATTGCGACGCTTATAAATGTCATAGACTTGCGGAAGCGTTGCTATAACGACCCAACACATATTGAGCTGGTACTCAATTATAATGGAAAACAACTGAAACACAGTTGATTCAAGTAAAGCCAAGTAGGTACCAGTGGAAAGAGGCATAAAATGGATGGAGCTCCTGGTCGTGTACAGTGAGGCCAACGAGGAATTTTAAATTCTTAAAATTTTCATTTTAATGTCTTTTTAACACTTAGACCCCCGGAGAGCAGTCATTTTGGTTTTCTACCTTAGACCCCCGCGGAGTCATCATTTTGCGTTTCTACCTTTAAAAGCCGGAGAGCAGTCAGTCAAATGCTGGAGTCATTCATATGTATATTAGGTCGTTACCTAGGAATTCTGGAGGGAGGGGAGTGGGGGTGAGTGATTGAGGGGGTTTGGGAGTGGAGTGTTTCAGTTTGCCATCTTAGGGAGAAATCAACACATGTCCTTTGTATGTCCTTTGTTGCTGACATTTATTGATGAAAACAGTACAAAAAACCAACCATTTGTACACATATTTACAAATGGCCTGCTGAGTGGTGCATGGAGCATGTTCATTGGTTCATGGACCTCCCTGAACTAATGGCATTTATTGCAATTGTCATCTTGCGGGGGGTTACCAGGGTTCCATCTCTAAATGACTGCTGGTCAGCAAACCTGGGAAACCCACAGATAATTGGAATTATGGCACGAAACCGCTTCCAAAACATCATGCAACACCTACGCTTTGATGACAAGTCCACCCGCTGTGATCGAGCAAAGACTGACAAGTTTGCTGCAATTTCCAGTGTGTGGGGATCACTTGTCACCAACTGCATCACGTGCTACAACCCTGGTCTACATATCACCATTGATGAACAGCTTTTCCCATCAAAGACTCGGTGCAGTTTCCTGCAGTATATTGCAAGTAAGCCGGACAAGTTTGGGATCAAGTTTTGGGTGGCTTGCGACCTAAAATCCAAGTACATTTGCAATGTCTTCCCATATCTTGGCAAGGACCCCAGTCGTCCCACTGGGGAGAGACTTTCTGAAAATGTAGTAATGAGGCTGATGGAACCATTCCTAGACAAGGGCAGAAATGTTACCACGGACAATTTTTTCACATCGCTTTCACTTGCGCAAAAACTTCTTGGACGGAAAACCACCATCCTCGGCACAGTCAACAAGATTCGCAGGGAAATTCCTCAATCCACTAGACAGACAGATCGCAATGAATTCACCACTCAGGTATGTTGCAGGTCTTTTGTGGTTCTATGTTTATGTGTTTCATTGTGTGTAAAAGGGCTATGAAAATAACAATTTATCTTATTTCTTAGGTGTTTTCAACCTCTGCTGCCACGCTGACGGCGTATGCGGCCAAACGGAAGAAGACAGTCTATATTCTTAGCAGCATGCACAGCGTGGTTCAGACTGATAACACCACCAAACACTGTCACCCTTTACAACAAAACAAAGTGTGGCGTGGATGTGATGGACCAGATGGTTCGGGAGTACACTGTCCGCAAAGGAACACGGCGCTGGCCAGTCGCCGTGTTTTATAACATGATTGACATGGCAGCACTGAACGCACATGTGCTGTATCAAGCATGCACCGGGACGAAGGAAAGACGGGTGGACTTCCTGGTGGCGCTTGCAACAGAGTTGGCTCACTCTCATGTAGCTGGGAAGAAGGCAAGAAAAGATCAGTTGCTTCGGGCAGAACCCTCCACACCTAGCCCTGGAAAAAGGGCCACGTGTCAGGTCAAACACAGATGCAAAAAAAATCAGGCCACTGTGCGATGTGTTCACTGCTACAGGTACACATGTGGTAAATGCAGACGACAGATACCGTGGCAGTGCCAGGATTGTGAGTGATTGCTGAAAATGTTGAAATGTACTCACTCACTTTTTATCATTATTTGTAAATATGTGTACAAATGGTTGGTTTTTTTGTACTGTTTTCATCAATAAATGTCAGCAACAAAGGACATACAAAGGACATGTGTTGATTTCTCCCTAAGATGGCAAACTGAAACACTCCACTCCCCCACCCCCTCAATCACTCACCCCCACTCCCCTCCCTGACAAATGATCCCCACACACTGGAAATTGCAGCAAACTTGTCAGTCTTTGCTCGATCACAGCGGGTGGACTTGTCATCAAAGCGTAGGTGTTGCATGATGTTTTGGAAGCGGTTTCGTGCCATAATTCCAATTATCTGTGGGTTTCCCAGGTTTGCTGACCAGCAGTCATTTAGAGATGGAACCCTGGTAACCCCCCGCAAGATGACAATTGCAATAAATGCCATTAGTTCAGGGAGGTCCATGAACCAATGAACATGCTCCATGCACCACTCAGCAGGCCATTTGTAAATATGTGTACAAATGGTTGGTTTTTTGTACTGTTTTTATCAATAAATCTCAGCAACAAAGGACATACACCCATGTGTGTTGATTTCTCCCTAAGATGGCAAACTGAAACACTCCAAGTTGGTGACTTTTGGAGATTTATTTCCCTGGATGATTGAGAATGCATCAAGATGAAACACAAAAGGAAGTTCACAGCTTTTAGCAGCTCCCCCACCCCCTCAATCACTCACCCCCACTCCCCTCCCTCCAGAATTCCTAGGTAACGACCTAATATACATATGAATGACTAGCCAATTTAGCTTCCACTTCCACCATTTGACTGCTCTTGGGTTTTATAGGTAGAAAGGTAGAAGCCTGGGGATGCTAGTGGACACCAGGGGCTGATAACTGGTTCTAAAACCACCCCCCAAAAAACAAAACCCAAAATCCACAACCAACTCATAAAACCTCATAACTGATAAAGTGTCACTGATCAAAACAGAAATCTTGGTAAGAGCATGTTGTTGCATGAACTTCCTGTTTTGCCACCCACAAAGAACGTGAGAATTTAAACTGATGTTGTAATCATAATAAGAGCAGCTCTGTTATTAGCAGTTAATCTTCTCTAAGTTGGTTCAAGCCTCAAGTTTCGAAAAATTTGCATGCAAATTCATTCAAAACTTTCTGAGTAATCCTGCTAACACACTGCCAAACAAACACACCGAGCCTCGCCAAATTATTAAGGTCAGGGTGACTTTGAGTCCAACATTTTCAATCCCGTCATTTAATTTCCTAAAAGTAATCAGCTGTTAAGATGTTAAAAATGTATGAGAGTTACCTGGGCTCCGGGCATGGGTGCGAAGGGGTTAGTGGGTCTTAGAACAGGCTGGTTGTACATCATTGGCTGAGGAGCCATCACAGGTACCCCACCCATCTGACCCATCTGGGGAGGAACCTGGACAAAGGTAAGATGCAGAGAGATGTTTGCAAAGTAAAAATTAAAGAAAGAAAGACATAAGGTTTTAAAAAAATATTTTGTTATACGCAGTAATGGAAACAAGACAACCAGCCGCTCAGCGGTGGCTAAGCACGGAGCAATCATTTTAAAAATGATTTCATCACCCAACAAAGTCTGTTTTCAAGCTCATTGTGTTTAATCTGAGGGTGAAACTCCTTTTGTTTTACAGGTGAAGTGTGCCAAACATTACACTCTAGGTAGTGGGACAGTCTTCAGCAGCTGAACATACTGGCGCCTTGTAAGGAAAATAAGGTGACTGGAGTTCTTTAAATTTCGTGCAGATGTTTCACGTCTCATCCAATAAGCTTCTTTAGGTCTAAAACCAGAAGGTGGCAAGTCCCAGGCATTTAAACCCTCCTGGGAGTTGACCCACTATGAACCCATTAAGACCTACCATAGAACCAAGTCCGCGAGAGTTATCTTTATAATTTTACATGCTGTAGTGCCATTTTTGGAAGTTGCTATACATCAATATAACCGTTATAGCCCAAATTTTGATAATATCTATGCATTAAGTCTATAATAACTATATAAATTGCAAAAAAGTGCAATAAACTACAGAAAATTGAAAATCGCTTTTTTAAATTTTTTAACATATATTTCTAGTTAGAGAAATTTAAGAGGCTTATCCCTCAAAACTGTAAATACAAAAAAGTTGCACAAAATAGTTTCTAACAAAAGGAAATTTATTTTGAGTGTCTTCATAGTTTTATTTTTGAGATACACCAATTTTTTATATACTGCAGGAAAAATGAAAATAAATATTACAATGCAAATTTACAAAGAAAACAGCAGGTGCATCAAAATAAACTATTTCCAGCAGTGCAATTTAAGTTCTAAGCATCCCAGAAACAATACAGAAAAGCACAAAGCCAAATGTGACTTTTAAAAACACCAGTACAGGCTTATAAGGCCCTGAAGGTAAAAAACTACATTTTCCGCAAAAATGTCACTTCTGATTTTGGGCAGGTAGGCATACGATAGTTCGCGCTGACGTCTATTCCAACGTAGAAAGTGTTATGAACAGTTGATCGGATCAGCAAAGCGTGTTTCTGGAATATTATGTTTTTGTTGCTGCAAGTGCTTTTTATGCAAATTTTGCAAAGCTATATGTGGAAGGAAACCGTGACCTAGGACAAACTGATGGCATAAGATGTAAGTACAACAACTCCGGTTTCATATGCCAAAAAAATTATTGTGCTAGCTTAACGTGGTTCCGGTTCTACAGGGATTTTAAAATAGTTATGCAAAATGGAGCGTGCCCGCTCCGACCGGTTTTAAAGGGTTAAACATGTGTCTCATCACATGTGCCAAGCTGTGAAAGAGGGAATGGGTCATTATCAGCAGAGGTTTCAGGTGAAACCACTGTGAGACCTTGCCCCATCCTATCATGTGACCCACTGAGGTCACATAACCCAAGTTGTGAGTGGGGGTTCAGGCACCTGGGAAGGGATCTCAAAACTAGATGGTAGGTGGCAGACTGTCATAGGCCACCCCCTCGGTTCAATGGTGGTCGTTCACAGCGCACATAGATGGACTCATTTACTCCTCTTGTCTTCTCTGTCCAATGTGAACATTGGTCCCCTTGCTCTCAAACTTGGGTGTCCACGCTAGTTATGCTACATTTGAAAACACACAGTTTAATTAATAATACAAATACAGACTTGCAGCTCTAGTCTCCATATAAATCTACGACAGTGCCCCCCCAGGCATGTGTGGGAATATGTTAATATGTGCATGCTTACCATTCCATACACAGGCACTTGCGGTGTGGTCATGGGGAAAGCCATGGGAGCTGGAGCCTGGCAGAAAAACAGAAAACAGGTGTCAACTATCAGAACAAAAGCACCTGACTCAAACATTTCATGGCTTTTGTCACATACGGCTTCAAGCCTTCAAAAAATAAAATAAAATAAAAACCTCACAATAAAGCCTACTTTATGTGCAAGGAGAGTACATTTAATGCTCAAGTATGTGCACATTAGGAGCACAATAACGCAGCATGCAGTAGGGGTACTTAGTGGATTCCCACTGAGTGCAATCATTACCACTGCTTTAAAAAGGGGTGGCTCAATAGCACAGTGATTGGCCCTGCCCTGCTCACTTTGCAAATCAAATCCACTACAGCTGAACAGGCTTCAAATTCGATGTGACGGGCAATTTGTAGCCATCGTTTACAACCCACGTGTGTCTGCGTCGCCGCCGCCCGACTTCTGCTTGACAAATTGGTAATTTATGGGCGCGAGCGTCTGCGGTACATTGCGGTATCGTGTCGGCGAATATCCTGGATGGAAGTCAGTTTACAAGATGATATGGGCAGGTGCAGGGCGGCGTGCCTCTTGCACAACAGTAGAGGAGTATTAATATCAACAGATGAGTTACTGACAGAGCCCATACGACTTTGATGTCTGTCAAACACAACCAGGAAGCACCTCACTGGGTTTTGGGAACACCTTATAGCGTTTGCACTCTCCTCATCACAAGCCGTGACTGCCTGCTCTGCTGCAGGTCAGCACCCGCTCACCCCCACTGTTTGCAAAAACCCATTAAAAACAGCTGCCTTCACAGACCTAATCCATCATCGTAAATGAGACAACCGCGGCATTTTTAACACAATTACAAAGCCTCAATCAAACTGCTGAGAGAGACCGGTAAAATATTTCCATTAAACACAGCAATTAGCTGCATGGGAAAGTCATAGCAGGCTTACGTAAAATGATGAGCTACATGAATTAAGTGAGTGCACTTGTGGGTTTAGTTTTGTTATTGGCAAAAACACAACCACCCCAGCATCATCATTTAATTGTTATTTATGCACCGACACCATAAAAAGGACCTGCTGTGGTTATTTCAAATGAGGCACGTTGACTCTCGGACTCCAGCGTAGCTTTGCATGATTTTTTTTGTGTCTGTTTTTGCTACCTCTCCTTTCATGGCCTGTCTAACTTTCTCTTTTGTGACGCGCTGCTCTTTGCAAACAGACAGTTTCATGCGTGAAAAGTTCCCACAGATGTGGAGAATCTCTGGATTAATTTGACACATCTGAAAAAAATGTGACACATAACCGTCAGGCGTGTTCACGAGTTGATTTATTTGTCTTTTATGACAGATATTAAGATAATGAACAGTAAGTACAAGTCAGTGTGACACACTGAGTTTAACAGCCCGTGCATAAAATCAGAGAGCTCAGATTTGACTCAGAGAAGGAATATCTTTCAGTTTCTATTATTTCTAATGTGCCTCACGCGCTGTCTTTGGCTGAAGTTAAAGATATTCTTGCTCATCATTTAAAAAAAAAAAAAAAAAAAAAAAAAAGTGGCTCCAGGTAAAATTGAGTTTTTCCCCTACTTGCATTATCTTGATGAAATGAGAACATCTGATGTGCCTATTTAATTTTAAGTCAAACTAATGTGACTGCTCCACAGGATGATTTATCACCTCACTCGATCTGATTTGATTGTGCGCGCTATGCGAGCTTTTGACTTTTTAAAACTTATGAAAACTGAGCCGAAGTCATTTAAAATACTCAGAAAACTGCATCTGAACACTGAAGATTTAAAGTGATTTATAAAAGGAAGAAGATGGGTGGTCCCAGTGAAGAGCACGCCTACCTGACCTTTTCCACCTGAACCACGAGTGAGAAGCTTCTGCACAGATGGTTACAGAGCAGTCAGCTCACTAACTTTTAATGGTGTGTATGGGGATTGAGCAGGGATTCCCAAAGTGTGGGCCAAGGCCCCCTGGTGGGCTGTGAAAGTACTGGAGGTGGGTCGCAGTATTAACAGTAATATCAGTTTGTGTTTACAGGTAATACTGCAGTATATTTCTAACTAACCGGGCAGCTCACGCAATTTAAAGATATAAAACATTTGAAGAGGAAAAAAAGGTCAGAGGTCAAACCTGTCCTGATATTTGGATGCAAACTATAATGTGACTTTTACAACAGTGTCATTTTCTAAATGTTGCCAATACAAACAAAGGCAGCAAGATTTTTTACGCAAAGTTTTAAAGACAAGACATTTTAAAAAAGCTTGACCTGATTTGACCTTGAAGAGGTCGAAGGTCAAAAGTAACACAGTATTTAGAATCCCCATCGTTCCCTGTATGCCAATATATTGCCGGTACAAACAACAGCAGTCAGAAACAAATAGCTCTATATACCATCATTATCATTTTGACCTTTCACGCCAATCTATTGAACTTGAAGGGGAGGTCAAAGGTCAAATGTGAGACTATTTTAAATCTTTCTATATATGTTAACAAATAAAAACACAATTTCCTTGGTGAAGATAACAAGTAAGCTAGCCAGCCTTCTGCTACTTTAATTGTCCGTCTGTTATTTTTCCAGCGTCAAACAGCTTTCTGAGCGATGGCTGCCACTTTCAGAACCGCAGTCTCAGCCCTGCAGTGTCATTGCCAGGACTTAAATGTGGATGTGAGGTAAAAGATCCTTGCAAAAAACATTTAAGACCTCTCTGTGGTGATTTTCCACGTTCGATGGCAAGACCCTCAAAATGACCAACTTTGAAGATCTCTCACAAAGCGCAAAGACCTCGCTCAGTGTATACTCTGGTTAAGACGCCCTCAGGAGAAAAGCCAGATAAGGTGAACCTGCGCACCGCCCTCAGGAGATAATCAATCGCAAGTAAGTTCTCGCCTTTGTAGAGCGAGTTGTGACAGTTGCTCAAAAGCATTAATCAAAGTGAACTACAAGTTGTACGAAAAGAAGCCAATTCAGATAAAAAAAAAGACGCTTTAATTTATCCATCTTATTGTGCGTTCAGCAATTGCTCAGTGGGTTTGTGGTTTTAGCATTTGAACCCTGATTAAAGATGAAATTGACTTTACCGTCATCTGCACCCGAATCGCTCATTAATTTGCAAACCATCCATCTCTGCTTCCTGTCTGTCTTCACGGCTGCTTGTGCAAAAATGACGGCGAGCATCATTTTTATTCCCTACTTCTTTAAAAAACAACAGAAAAACAAAAAGAAACCCAAGACAAAGCAGAGAAGGTGAGACGTGTCGATGCACCGCTGCAGATTCTCAACCGGTGTTTTTGTCCATCTATCTTTACGCCGCCGACAGCTCCTCGGTGCATCGTGTGACACATCCATGAGTTTGTATCCGTCTTTTTATGCTCAATCTCCCGCCTGCTGTTCTATCCTTCACCAGCGTGTCTCCCTGCCTATCTGCGCATTAAATAAAAAAAAAAAAAGAAAGCTGTCTTTTCTCTGCATCTTTCATCCCAAGTTTCAGCTTTCACAGCTGAACTTCTGCTGCTCCCTCTGCCATCTCCTCGGCACAAGCAACTTTCTTCTTTCTGTGCTTTCTAATGCAAACTCAGACTTCTGACCTTGAGTGGCCTGCAGTCTCAGTCACAGTAAAAAAAAAAGAAAAGCAAAGGGAAAATGCTTTTTGATGGCGTTTTTGAATATCCAACCAGCACAGACAGTTACAACCTTGCCCTTCTGTTGAGAATCTCAGACGTGGGAGTTTCGATTATCATGCGTGAAGCGTGACGAGCTGCTTACTCGTGTTACCTGTGATGTCTCATGCAGTTCTGCTATGATTTATTTATTGTCTCATGGATTATGGGAGGTCATCTCAGCTGCGCTGGAGTCACAGACTGTGTATTTTCATTCTCGGGGACAGTAATGAGCAGTTTTATTAATATTCTCTCTCTGAGCTTTGTTTGGTTAAAGCTGATGTTTCTGTCGTGCTGACTGAACCATGCAGAATTTCTGTGTCGTACCGTGTAAGAGGTGAAAAGTTTGTTTTAGTTTGTTCTGCTCAGGGACCCATCACCTCTTTTCCTATTATTGTGCTGCTGAATTAATCCCCATAGGCAATTTCTGTTCTTGCTGGCTTGTCAGTGGGAGTTAAAGGCTGAAATAATATAACACCTTAAGAATTAGCTGGTTTGAGAATTACTTCAACACGTTTTTTTCCTGCACATCTCTTAAAAAAAAAACAAAAAAAAAAAAGATGTTTCTTGGTGCATCAGGGACTCATTTCAGCTGGATTTTGCTGCTCTGTTGCAGGGTGTTTAAACTCTTTACCCCTTGAAAGTCGACTAAGAGGCTCTTTGTTATTTTTCAACTACTCTAATGATCATTAAACCAAGTATTAACTGAGATATACTGAGGTGTCAAAGCTAGTCTTTAAGGGTACAGAGCAGGTTGTCAGATGCCGACTGTATGGGGGGCAAGAGTTAAGAGGAGCTATTATAGTATATTCTAGTTTTGTTTTGTGTTTGATTCTTAACTCTGTATTATGTCAGTGATGTGGGATATACCTTAAGCTTTCTGTTTGCAAGAGCAGCCAATAAGAGGTAAACGACCTGTAAAGTAGCGATGGCAAACACATACTGCTCCCATTTCGATCTCAAAGCTGAACCAAAGAAACTCCTCTTTCTGTCAGTGTAGTTTATTAACATTTAACTACACACTGAATCCCTGAGACATCTGGATATAAGAAGTCGTCTAAATGCAACAGCAAATCTCTACATGACAAAGAAACACTGCTGTAGTAAATGAAAGAAACACTCTGGGACTAACTTGTGAAAAAAATATCTAAAATGACAGAATCTTCTGTAAGCTCATTAAAACAACATTTTATGAATTTAGGAAAATTTCTTATTTAATTTTCTTAAATTTTGCCTGATGAAAAAAAACTTTTAGAGCAGAAAAAACAGGCACTTTTCTGTCATTTATTAATTATTTTGATGCAGTATGATTAATTTATCATCAGAAAAAGCTTCAACACTTATGAAAATGGCAGGTAGCAAGTATCTGAAAGTATGCTTGCAAAACAGGCCATTTCTTTATATAATGTACAACCTTTTCATAAATCCTGTTCACTGCAGTCTGTTTACCCATGAAAGCAAAGACGTGAAAAGAAAAGGTTACGCCACAACCTCTACCTCTAGGTCTAAATCAGGCCTGAGGGTCATTAAAAGCAACAAATGAGACCAAATTGATACACAGATCGATGTTAATAACTGAAAAGTGTTGTTTATATTAGAGAAAAAAACCCGGTAGAGCTGACTCTCTGTGGCTGTTTGCAACCATTTAGTAACTTGTTGTTAAATCCTTCATTGCGATACTTTGATCTGTGCATCCTGGACCGGACCTCTGCTGCACATGAAGTTTTTCCTTTCATACCAAGATAACGTCGCCATTTCAGCCACAGAGATAACAGACTTCTGAAGCGCCTCAGAGTGGCTCGGTTTGCCGTTTTGTTTCCGTTTCATGGGATTTGTTGATTGAGGGGGGAGAAAAATGTGGATAATAACCCGATGAACGGCTGACAAATAAATTAGACGTGGATCTTTTAAAAGACACCCAGAAGAATGGCGCTCTTAGGTTTTAGTAGGGAGAAGGAGCGCCTTGTTCTAACTTCCTCACATCAATTTGCTTACATAAGCAGCGCAGACTATTACTTTTTATCACAGAGGTGAGAAGGTTATTTATGATAATGGTGCAAGAACAGAATGAACTTCCTTTTTTTCTCTATTTTTTTTTAAATAAGCGTCTCCGGGGAATGCAAGTGAAAGAAGAGGTGACAGGGAAAGAGATGAAGAGAAAGATACCCGGGAGAGGACGTGTCTGAGCAGCTCGTTAAACAGAGATAAGTACTTACATAACTAGTATAGAACATTCCATTCTGCATCAGGACGCAACGAGGAAAAGGGACAAAAAACAGAGAAAGACAAGAGAGGAGGAGGAGGGAGAGGAGGCAAGGTGATGAGATGGGAAAAAGTGGGGGAAAATGAGCGGGAGATGATGAAAGAGGGTGGCAAAACCGGTAGAGTGAGGTAAAGATGAGGAGAAAGTAAGGAGGAGGAAAAACGAGAGTGAAAGATTAGAAGCACAGGAAACAAGCAGAAAATAATAAAAGAATGAGGGGTCGCGGTGCAAACGTGCAGATGTCAAAGGCAGGGCGAAGAAAACAGGACGAGAAGATGACAACGCAACAAAAAACAAAAAATAACAAGAGTCGTGATAAAGCAGAACACGAGCCAACGAGGGAAGGAAGACGAGTGGATGACGGTGCAAAACGAGCGGACGAGGAGGATGAGCGGGACAGGAAGGAGAAATTAGAGGGAAT
Organism: Maylandia zebra; assembly: GCF_041146795.1. Lineage (NCBI taxonomy): Eukaryota > Metazoa > Chordata > Actinopteri > Cichliformes > Cichlidae > Maylandia > Maylandia zebra. The sequence goes on from NC_135169.1 coordinate 27,966,921, forward strand.
GACAGCAGAGGTGAAGCGGACAGCGAGGGAAGAAAGGAAGAAAGGGAAAGATCAACAGGAGGAGAAAATGAGAGAAAGAGGGGAAGAGGAGGGTTAGTGACAGTTTGTCCACGTCAGCCAGAAACTGCAGTCAAGAGATCAGGATGACAATCAGGAGCTGCCAGGATCAGCAAACGCACACAAATAACCACACACACACACACACACACACACACACACACACACACACACACACACACAGCTATAAAATGTACCGAGCTGATACAACAAAGACACCGCACAGACATGCACAGATATTTTCACAGCGCTCGGTGTGAGAAGTGCCACAGTTTTAGATTAGATGCATGTCCTACAAAGTGTTTGCAAGTTCCAGTCAGCTCGGCATCACGCTGTATGTTTGTGAGAAGCCAACCTAAATATTTAAACTGATTTTGTCTCCAGCACTGGCAGAAACATGAAAGGAGGCCAAATTATTACACTGACATTTTGGGAACTTTCGGGCACAGAGTGAAATGAGAAGATGCTACATGCCCTCGCAGTGAGGACGTGGATGTGTTGGATCTGGAAAGAGCCCCTGTGGCTGTACGACCCCACCCTGTTCATCAGCGCAGATCAAATGTGAACATCTTACTGCACAAGGAGATTACTGATTGGTTTGCTTCCAGACTCATGCTACGTAGAAAGGCAGGATAAGTTTTGGTTGGATCTTGTTTTCAGAAGTTGTCAATACATTTCATCAGTTTTTGTCGCCCTGCATTAGATTTTATTTAGCTGTCGTCTCGTTTATGTCAGGGGAAAAAAACTGAAAACGATGACGGGAATTACTGGTCAACGAAATAGATTAGTTTCTGCTGGTTTGATTTGTGTAACATGGGATGTTGGGCTGCCACAGCCGGGTTGAAGACATGAGTGTACGGTGACATCTGGCGATGATGTCAGTGGCGGTGGTCAAAGTCACCAATACGGTGGATGCAAAGTGTCCTAAAGCGTGATTTTAACTTTTGCAGGAAATCTACATCCTAACTTAACGAATTAACCAGAAACAACTCTTTCCCCCACAAAGCAACCTTCCACGCCAATCAAGTCTTGTGGTATGCGTTGACCCGACGTGTAGTTACATTTATGTAGAAGGATGTGGTGCAGAGGTAAAATGGGTTTCCGGAGGTGTAACTTTGAGGTCTGACAATTTAAGCTTAAACCAGCATTTCTGAGATTGGTCAGCAGGGGGCGACTACTCAGGTTGCCAGAAGTTATTCAGTTCTATGGAAATCTAAATGAAAACTACCGCTGTGTCTAACTGCTTTATTACCTCAGTAAACACTTTCTGTCTAGGTTTCTGGTCTCAGCTGTTTGTCTCAAGTCTTCCTGTTAAAAGGGAGTTTTTCCTTCCCACTGTCGCCAAAGTGCTTGCTCATAGGGGGTCATGTGATTGTTGGGTTTTTCTCTGTTAGTATTATTGCAGGGTCTAACTTAAACCTTAAAGCGCCTTGAGGCGACAGTTGTTGTGATATGGTGGTGTATAAATAAAATTTAATTGAATTAACTGAATAAGCCACTTCATGATTTTCAGTTTAGAAATTATACTTAGTGTTGGAGGTTAAAAAAAATAAAAAAATCATACTTCTTTTACATTATTTTAACGAGCTGACCTAAGCAAAGAAAACTGCTAGCAGAGCTTTGACTGTGGCATCTTCTCATCGACCAACCGCATTTCCCAAAATGCCGTGCATCAAACAACAATAAAGGGTCTTTCCCATGAATTTTTTTTCGTGACTTTAACAATAACTTTGGTTTATCACAACTCAAGTCTCATTTTCGTAGCTTGGGGCATCATTTATGAAAGCTGGCAGCAATTAAAGTCATTGAGGATAAGAAACATGATGAGACCGGATATTAAAGCAACAGATTTGTAAGATTATCAAAGACAATAACTCGCTGTGGGGGATATTTTGTTGGCACGCTTTGGGCCCCTTAGGCAGGCAGATGCTCTGATCGTAGTGAGTATTGTTGCTGTCCACGTCCATCCCCTTATGATCACAGTGTACTATCTTCTGATGGCTGCTTCCAGCAGGATAACAAACCATGTCTCAAATCATCATCTCAAACTGATTCCTTGACTCCACAGTCACCAGATCTCAACTCAGGAGAGCCCCTTTGAGACGTGGCAGAACGGAAGATCAACATCATGGATATTTAGATAACATTTTACTGAATTAAGCAACTCTGAAGGGAAAAGTAACTCAGAACTAGCAAGACCTAACAAAGTAACCAGTGAGCTTTACTTTCATTTTGTTTTTTGCTTTCTTTTCCAAACTTGCAGCTTTGTTTCCCTCCAGTCTGCCCAACTGGGTCCAGTTTGTAGCTGTTGTGGACATCTTGTGACGTTGTTCTCAAAATCTGAGCTAGTTAACTTGGTTAATCTAAAGTAAAGCACTAAACAGGAATGATGCCAAAAATGCCAAATGAGAAGATAAGATTTGTTTTTGTGATAAACCAAAATTATCCAAGACTTCCAGGACTTACAGACACCTCGATGGACGCCTTTGGGCAAAATGTTGAGGTTGCACAATTCTTTATAGCAGCTGGGTATTTGTGCATGTGTTGGTCTCCTTACCACATGTGGTACAGGCATGGGCTGTGGGGCCATGGGTGCTGGGCTCCACTGTGTGGTCGACATGGTCTTATTTTGCCAGTTCTGGCCGCCCGTCAGCTTCTTCTCTCCCGGTTGGTTCCACTGCATATCTGGCCTGTGGAAGTCAAATGGATTCAGCTGTTTAATCTCAGGTTTAGTTATCACATAATTTGCTATTTACGTTTTTCAAATCTTTAAAGTCTAATTCAATAGGCCACAGATGTGTGTGCATATTAAGCAGTTCATAATAAATTTGCTTTCTGAGATTTGTGCTGACAGTTTCCTGACCAAGAACAGCTTAAAATCGTATATTTGCTTTTGCAGAGACTACAGGCACAATTCAGGAAAGGCACCATCACGACTCAGCAAAACTTACTTTTTGGCTGGGGTCCCACCAAACTGCAGATCTGTGGAGAGTTGGAAACACAGAAAGTGAGTGATCGCAGTTAAGAGAGTACAATGAAAAGGGAGGCAGGAAGGAATTTCAGCCTCAGATGCTGTTTTTTTCCCCTCATGAAAAGAGGTTCAAGTTTCCACAAAGAAATAACAAATTCCAACCAAACACATGAAGTTAAAGAGGAATATGCAGGCTCACTTCTATGTACAAGCAACAGTAAACTTTAATATGTCCTTAAGAGTCTGAGAGTACATTGCAGGCACGTATTCAAGGCCAGGCATTGCATGTGCCACGTTATGTAACCCAGTTTTTCTCTCGTCTTTGCTGGTCTATTCACATGAATCTCAACACTCACTGCCCACGAGGTTGGCCAGAGACGAGTCGAGGTCGTTGGCTAGCAGCTTTCCTCCATGATGGATGGCCACTTGAGGGGGAGGTGGAGGAGGTGCGGTGTGTGTGGGAACTGTAGGCTTTAACAGGTCTCCGAGAGCATCAAAACCTGAAGAAGAAATCAAGGTAAACAAGCGAGTGAGATGGGTGTGCAGAAAAACTGCATTTTTAATAGGAATGGCTGCTAATAACGGCATACAGGCAGGCAGAAAGACTGAGCAAAAAGCAAGATCAAGCACTTCATATTTAATTTAACCGAGTGGCAGACTTGACCGCTGATGAACCTTTTCCCTCAACAGCAACTGTTCAATTACAGATTAGAAAACTGTAACTAGGCACAGAAGGCCTGTCAAGCTTTGGATTTCTCCATATGCCAAGTCAATAAAGAGACAAGGAGCAAAAGGCTACATATATATCACTCTGTTTGCCTGCTGTAATGTGAGCTGCACAGCTCAGCTACAGTAGTAATCAACATTTTACTAGCCAAATTGCATTTCGTAGGGTTACTGTATCAAGAATATGGTGTAGTATTTCTCACCGACAGCTACCTCTGGAGATGTTAAAGTTATCCTTCATTGTAGCTACAAATCCTTAAGTCTTTCTGGAACCACGCTACCACACACGTTTAATGTTAGCTTAAGTGTCCTGGATGCTACTACGCCCTACACGCTGTTAACCCCTCTATCCCACTGTTCACTGGATGTGGGAAAGAATACATTTGATGTAAACAGTCTAGCAATGTTGGCAAAGAGCCCTTTGTTTACTGAACACGCTTACTGGTGATACACAGAGAGCCTTTTTGTAATCAAACTAAGTCGTTCATGGTAGCTTACTTGTCCTAAATGCTAATTAGATTGCAGTTACAGATGTGAAAAAGAAAGTTTTCCCAGGACTGAATATACCCTGTGATTCAGCAGCTTGTAGAACTGCCTTTATCAGCAATAACATGAAGTAATCATTTTCTGTGTGGCTTTGAGTCTCTCACATCAGTGTGGAGGACTTTTAGTCCGCTCTTCTTTACAGCGTTGATTCAGTTTGCAGAATGTCTGCCAGACAGGTGGCCTCACATTTGACTCTAGAACACTTTGGCATACAGAGGAGTCCATGGTCGACTCAGTGACTACAAGGTGCTCATGTCATGTGGCTGCAAAAAGCCCCTCTCATCACCCCTCCTCTATCGTGCCCGACAGTTGGTATGAGGTGCTTGTGCTGATATGCTGTTGGGATTTTTCAGACATGGTGCTGCGCAGCAAAACATCTCCACTTTGGTCTCATCAGTTCAAAGGACATTCCAGAAGTCTTGTGGTTTCTGATTTACAAACTGTGATTTTTAGAGAGAAAAATCACAGTTTGGCCTCCGTTCCAAACAAGCAATACTTCTTCAGTCTTTTTCTGATCATGCTGTCATGAACTTGTTAACTGAGGTCAGCAGAGTCTGAGATGTAGTTCCTTTTTTGCAGTTCCTCTGAGCATTGTTTTACTTTGGGTTGCCAAGAATACCATGTTTACCTAACCCGAACAGACAAACTAGCTTCTTTAATAGCAGACGTCTGCTTAAACTTGTCCACCTATATCAAAAAATGACTGCATTTCCATTGAAATCTGCAGCTGTTCTCACTGTGAGCTGTATTATGCTCCAACGCAACAACAAAAAGTTCGACAGGCAGAATTTACCAACTTACTAAAGGAGACGGGGGACTATCAATGGTAAGGCTGAAAAAAGAAAAATAACATCTAAAAGTTAATGAGTGAAGTTCACGCTGGAGGACAAGACAAGAAAGTTTGGGAACAAACGTTATAAAGTTTCTGTATCAGTGAGAAGACATTTAATCCTGACTCTAATGAGAGCAGGCTCTTGCTTTCAACCTAATTTTTCCTACTCTTTAAATACATCAACTTATGGCTCGACCACTTTAATGAAGCCGAGCTGGACAGTTTTGATCTGAGAATATTGCTGAGTTGGGCCTCCTTAATATGAACCTCAATCTCACTGCTAGCCTCTCTGTTAATTGAATTCTTTCCGACCTATTTTTAGCATTTACCCACACGGGGGGAAAAAAGCAGATAGTTTAAATCAGATATCCTCGACCTAAACCGCTCTTTTTTTCTTTGCCATGTAGCAGCTTCAGTAGCGAGCCTTTAATCCCTGACTCGGTAGCTTGCAGCAGTTGTTCCAGATGATTGATTTATCTGTTTGTAGTCGTCATGTACACACTCTGACTGTGAACAGTGATTAGTTTGGAACATGCGTGTGTGCTTCTGTGTGGGAAAGTTAACTGAGTTTGTCTCTGATAGGTGGAAATGACAGGGTAATTTCCTGCACTGGTGTGGAAGTGTTTGCGTCTAAGTGGCTGCGTTAACAGCTTCTCATGTCAGCACTCATTCAGCTAATGGCTTAGCACAGGTCTGATGGTGGGAACCTGGAGATGTGATGGTGCATATTCAGAGGAGGAAAAGGTCAGCATGGCTAAAACTATTAAAAAAATATCTTTCATTGAAAGATGGAGAGATGAAGGCAGGAGAACAGCAACAAAAATTAAAACAAGAATGAGAACAAATGATTGCTCTGCTGCTAAGGAGAAAGGATGAAAGTAAGGCAACTGATGGTGGAGAGGGGAAAAAAACGGAGGAATAATATTTAGTTAGGAAGCGGTGTGTGGGTCTGACAGTGGTGCTGACACAAGAGATTCAGAAAGCACTCTTCCTGCTAGCTTAGCAGATGAGAGAGAAAAAGGGAGAGGATGGAAAATATACCGAGACAGAAAGAAGACTGGAAGTAGAGAGAAGAACGGGAATTGAGACAGAAGGGAGATCGAGAAATGAACCTAGTTTTAAACACTGATTTCCCTCCTGTGATAAAACGCTTTGTCAACACAGGTGAGTTTATATTTCTTTATTTCTGAAATCGTCACATCAGTAAAGCACCACTGAATTAAACTGAACCAAGAAGCGACAGATGAACGGAACAAGCTTCCTCAGTAGATCACACAACACTGCAGGGCAGCAAAAAGAAGAAGAAAGCAGGGATGGAGGGAGATAAGTAAGCGGTGTGTGTCGTATTGAACTGAGGAGATAATGATATCTGTGTTAGGTGTTTCAGCGATGGATTTGACAGTCAATAGAGTTTAAGATCAAAGGGAAAGAAGAAAGTAAATCCATATCGAGGATTCAAAACACCAGCGCTGACTGCTCAGAGATCTGAAAAGAAGTTGTAAAAACGTTGCGTTTCTTTCAGAAATGAAGTACCCACCATCGCTGGCTTCATCATACCTAAATGTCCCCAAGGGTGGTATTAACATATGATGGGGGATCTTTACAAAAAAGAGCTTTAGGAGCTGCTGTGTGACAGGCAGATACGGAGGAAGAGGCTTCAATGGTTTCGAGACAGTGAAGGTTCTAGCTTGTTTCTTATCTACAGACTGATGACTTTTTTGTTGCTATGAGTCCTACCAGCTCCATCGAACTGACTGATGCTAACAGAAACTCTCTTGTTCCCTCATAACCCTGCAAGAGTGGCTTTAAGTAGCTGTCGCTTCATTCCCAGGAGCGGACTCCTAATCAGCCCTTTCCAGCATCTCAGGTTTCTGTTGAGGATTGGGGTCCATCGGACTCGGGTGGCGATTGTTTAGTCGATAACAGGGACAGTTTTACAGTTCAGTTACAATAATATAGGCTGTGTATAGCTGTATGTGAGACCAAAACAACAGCAACAATTGAGTGAAACCTGCTGTTCTTTGTCTTTCTTCTAAGCAAACCAGTCTTCCAAACCGTATTTATCCCAGATTTGGGAAAATCTTCTGTTATAAAAGGTAATTCTGATCTGAGGTTGAAGTTGATTCTGGGTGGTGCTGGACTGGATCAGGCCCACGGAGTCTAAAAGCTTAAGAACCAAGTAAATGGCTGATAGGCTTCAGTCTAGACTGCTCAGGAACCTCCTGGTAACCACAGGTTGCTAGGGGTAAAAAAAAAAAAAGAAAAAGAAAAAAAAAGGGTCAGGAGACCAGTGGGCAGCCCACTAGCCAGGGAAAAGTACGTATTCCACCAACTGGTTGATGAGTGGTTGCTGGCAGTGATACCACATAAAAGGGTGCTACGCCAAAAACCTTGCTGTGATTTGTTTGGTATCCAGTGGGTTGTCATAGGGTTATGTGACACCTGATAGACACCGACTTGCCCGCAAACACTCGCTGACCACCCACCAAACTTGGAAAATGTTCCACGAGTCCTCAAACCCTCACTCGCTGCCTGCAGAGCGGGTGGTACGTTTTCAAAAGCACAACACAAAAGTCAGCACGCAAGTCGGCATCTTCCATGAAAATGACTGTAATTTGCTGGTGATCAAAAGAAGTCATGAGGAAGTTTCTACTGCAGCACCTTCTTTGTGACCAATTTCACCCAGAAACAAGCAGCAGCCAGCGGGTTAGGGAATACTTTTGTCCCTTTTATTATCAAATCAAGTGATTTTCGTTTTTTAATAAAGTTTCGCTTTTGCTCCTCATAACAGATAAAAACTAATGTGCTGTTTAATGGAGCCAAGGCCCAAACACAAAGGCCTGGACACTGGATGGCACAGCATCCTTGTCCAAGCACCAGCACAAAGCTCTGTACATTTGAAATGTGAAACAATTACACAATGATTTCACCTAAATTTAATCTACAGCACCTATAAATGCATTACGTTTGGTCAAAAACACCAAGTTTAACATCATATTTGATATATTCATCTATATTTCAGTGTGTATGTAAACACACAGTAAGGATTACTTTTCTCACCCAGTACATCAACATTAACAAACCCTGCTGCCACACACCACACTGTTCTCCCTGGTGAAAAGCCCTGAATCAGGTCACAAAGTAACAGCGACTTCTTCCTGCAAAAAGTCCCTCTTATTAACTTGATACATATAGTATGTTATATCATGCCAACAGACTGCAGCTAAAGCTAACACATCCCCATTTTAAAACATCTGAATCCTGATGACTAAATGATCATAAATCAGTTTTACGATCAGGAAACTCAATAATATCAGACCACTCTATTCTGTGTTTCCAACATAACCCTATTAACCCATCCTTTATGCAGGTAATAACTGAAGATACACAGTCCTCTTAGGAAGTACAAGATGTGCATTTAATCTCCGTCCAAGTGTTTCATCTGGTTCTGCCGCAGCTTCCACGCTAATGTGACAAAACTCAATTCAGACTTGTCCCGCCTGAGAAGGAAGATTATCATCACGAGTTTACACAAAGCGACTAACAAACGTCAGGCCTTTCTAAGAGTGTGACTTCTTCACTGACGACCTGTGCAAGTCTTTATGAGCTTGTTAATAACAGAAAGCTGCACTGACAAAACCAGATAAGATCATAAACAGAGGAACGCAGCAGAATTAGGGCAGAACTATACCTTTATTTCTTCTCACATATATGTGGCTGCTAATGTTAAACAGAGTTTAGAATAACGAGGTCAGTTCAAACTGGGTTTTTTTCTTTATGATATCAGTCAGAGGCTAACATCCCTGACAGCTCTCTCCCACTGCCTCCCAACTTCTAAGGGAGAGCTTCCCATATACAGAGAATGCACTGAGGGGCTGCACCAAGGCCATTGTAAGATACTATAAGGATTATTTTCAACTGTGAAGCACAGCAGTAAGCATGCATTACAAGTCTGCTTTAAATAACACGGACACACAGACACAGCAGTAGCAGGCAGAGCACCTTCATTAGAATAACCAGCAGAAATTGCTTGTTGTCCTTCAGAAAACTCAAATCTTGAAAAGATCACTAGAGGTCAAATACAGCTTAAGAGTGGCCAAAATTCAGGCAAAGTATCAATTATTAATTAATTAAGAAGGGAGGAAAAACAGACAGGAAGAGGAGGAGGAGGAGAGCAGATGGAAAGGAGTTGCCTGGGTGATTTTTGCCTTGTGAAGTGTGATGGGGAGACGATGAGGCAAAGACAGGGAGAGGGAGGGAGAGGAAATACAGGGAGGAGTAGGAAGGTGGGGATGGTGTGAACCACAACAACAAATAACAGACGAGCAGAAGCAGACAGATGGGATGGAGTAAAATGACAGAAGACGTGTGAGCACAGACTCACAAACACATGTGAGCACGCATAGAAATACACAGATAATGCATGAGCACACACATACACACAGGGGGATTTTACATGCGATGCTGCCAGTGACCCAGATGGTGTATTGGTAGTTGTAGTGGCAGCCTCGACACAGGCCCTATTAATAGAAAGAGTCGCTCCGTCCAGAGCCAGGAACAAGCTGCACGCCTCCAACTGTTAAATCTGAGCAGAGGAGACTGACAGGGTTAGACGAGATTAGAGCGAGCAGCTCCCGAGCAAAGTCACAACTCAGGTCCTTTGGAGTGAAACGGCTTTAAGAGTGTCTGACGAGGCAGCGCTACAGCTGTGCAAATACAGCTAATCCTCCGGATAACAATGATAACGTGACAACATTTCACCCAGGTGACTTCAGGATATTCTTTCCTCGAGGTTACAACGAGCGATCTGTGTGACAAATGTGCTATGATCAAGTCGTCCCGACAACGAGTGTGAACTGCGCGTGGAGCGAATGCTGCTCCGAAACAGCTGGACGATAAATCCCGGTGAGGCTGATTGATGGATGCCAGCACAGTGAAAATGGCTGGCACCATGAAACACCTTTCAGTAAATTTCCTCAAGTGTGAAATAAAAGCACCCAAAAAAACCCCTTTAATTAATTTAAAACAAACCCAATGAAGTCACAGCACACTTCCTCCGTGCTGCTGCAGTTAAACCTGCACTTCTTTCTGAACTTCCCTCTCCCTTTATGATGAAAATAGTCTTTAGATGACCTCTGCAGGTAGTCGCTCTTATCTGCTGTACCTTCTCTGGAGTGGTCGATAACTCGGTGTGCCTTAAAATTATATGCTTTGCAGGAGTGCCTCGGGACTCTAAAGGGTTGAGAAGCGCTGGAATTGATTGTGTCAGTTGCTGAGAGGTTAAAGGAAAGTAAGCTAATAAGAGGGCTCAGAGCCAAAAGGCTCAGACCTGCAACACTTAAGAGCCAGTCAGAGTCAGTCCAAAGCTGTTACCATAACAGGGAGGACACAACAGCAGCAGCAGGCGAGGAGGCTGAAGGATGGCCTCCTACACATCATGACTCCTCTATTCAACAATATTCTTTACAGTGTATTCATAGATTCAGCTCTGTTCACTCTGTCAGAATCATCTCACTACTAACAATGATAACAGAAGTTAACTAGGGTATTTAGCAGTTTTCTTCCAGCTTGGTAAGATCTGTTTAAATGCTCAAATTTAAAAAAGATTGCACATTAAAGAAACCCAGTAATGCCTCAATCACACTGGAGGAAAAACAGGATGACAACCTCTGACTAGAAAAACATCTATGGGGTTGCCCGATTGTGGTGACCAACTAATTTAGTGTGTACCACCCTCTCTGGGGTCAGACGACGATAAACTGGTGGACGGCATCTTGTCTCCAAACTCACACCAGCTCCAGTCACTCTCACGTGGATTTGGAAAGGTCTGCAAATAATTACCGTCTAATTTATGAACAGACTGTCAGAACACTGCAATCAATATGAGTCGGTCTGATGAGTGTAACCCATCTCTCTGAAATAAATGACTTGGCTTAACCGGTTGTATTCTGGTTATATTCTGATTTAGAAGCAATGTTACCCATGTACCCATGTCAGGTTGCAGCTACATTGCTGCCCTGCAGCAACTATCTGTGGAGGAGTTTTAGATGTATGAGGTTCTGCCTGGACTCTGAGTGCAAGCAGGTAATGTGAACGTCGGTGTATCAAAGTAAATCAGCGATCTTTGCCATTTTATCACAAACAGATTCCATGTAAATACTAACTTAACCAACTGAGTTTAACTGCAGACTAATTCCATCTCAATGCAGCTTTGTCTACATCTTGATCCAACAAAGTCTCTTTGAGGACAGCAGCTGACTGTGAGTGGTCACAGACTTGGTCCCTGCTTTCGAGCAACCATTTCAGAGTCTGCAAGTTCATTGCATACGTTTGTGCCGTGGTCTGCAACCACTGCTTTTAAAATCAGCCTCATGGACACACATTAACAGTCTTAAAAGGTGCTAGATGTATATGCATTTTATTTTGAAAGATCATCAACTAGCTATGGCTGTGACTTTTGCTGTTCTGCTACCTACACACTGTCTAGGTCACGCTCAGATCCTGGATATAATATGTACCAGTTATAACAATGCACCTTTAAACAATAAAAAATACTGGAAGCATTTGTTTCTGAAGTCATCTTCGGGTTTGAAGTGTTACAAAAGGTCTATGTGACAGAGCGAGCAAGCTGCACACACCCACTCAGTCGCAAGAAACAAGTCAGAAGGTTAGTAAAGTGTTAAGCTTTTGTTCCCAGCAAAGCCAAAAGTTATATAATAAAAAGATGGAAAAGGTTTAGTTCAGTCTGGCTCTGCCCGGACAGTCAGGCAGAGGAGGCTTTACCGGCTGCAGGCTGCGGGCCGTTGTTACTGGGTGTGGCCTTATTCCCAAACACAGCATCGAAATCTACGGTCATGGCGGGGCCGCTCTGCTGCAGAGGTTGGCTGTCCAGTCCTGAGGAATGCAATTAAATATGACTGATTAAAGCACCGTTTGTGCTATTTAGGCTGCGCGAGATAGCAGCTGGAGACGCTTTATCGGGCACACTTTTACAAAGGAAACAGCTGTACATACATCCATCCATCAGACAGGCCCAAAGTCACAGCTTTGCTTTAAGTAAGGATTCCAGCACCTCCTGCTTAACTAATCCCATTAGATTAGGAGCATGGACGCTACAGTCCCCAGTGTACTGCTATTGTTGTTGCTCGATGACTCGGGATTCTGCGCAGGCTGTCGGGGACGTCAGCCTTTCACGGGAGAGTTAAGCCAGTGCACGAGGAAATCCACTGACGCACCTTTTTGTCTTTCCGCATCCCCGACTGGGATTAGGAGCTCGAAGCCTAGGGGGAACGGGCGTCTTTGTGGGATCCACAAAACAAGAATACGCCCCAAAAACGTCACCATAAAGCACAGATATGCAATTATCTGCATGTAAAATGTTGCTCTTACAACATTCAGAAAAAGTGACGTCTTAACAACTAGCATGCTGCTATTTGTGCACCTGTAATTGGCAATTCTGTCACGGCACAAGTTTCCCTGACTAAAACTTTGCGTGTATGTAAAGGAAGACTCTGCCATTTTGGATATAAGCTCATTAATTTCCCAGAGATGCTCCGAGCTGACATCTATACTGTATGAGACACTGGTTTGGTGCTGGCTCAGAAAGCTCAGCATTGGGGCCAATCTATTCAGCTATATTACACGTTGTGCTGTCCTTTGATACCATGTTTCTGCAGCAGTGCACCAGCTTTTAAGTCCGTTTTTGTTGTTGTTTGTTTGGCTTTTCACTTTACCAAAAAAATATGTTGACACCCACTGAAAAGCTCCAACAAAAGCACTCTCTTTCTCTTTCTCATTATGTTTGGTTTTACACTTACTGGGAAGCTTTTAGTGCATCTACAGCAGGGAGAAGGAGCCGTCTTCTACCTGATTGCTATCATCTTCACTTCACCCGTCTCTTGTGTGAGGTGGTGTACTCACAGTAAAACAGAGCAGAGAAAAAACACTAGTGCAATCATGAAAGACTCAAACTGAGCTTGAATGAACCAAAATGGTAATAAATGAAGTGAATACCATTTCTTTTTTGGTACGGTGGTAAAAGTGTGAGTGAGAAAAATCCCTAAAAAGGATCATTCCAGCTGAAAAAGTGGGACAAGTCAGTGCATCCCTTTAATGGGAACGTTACAACTCGTGGTCTCAGCTAGCCACACATTCTCTGTAAAGTTTTCCCCAGCACAACGGGAAGCATATTTCCCCCAAATATTAAAGTACTCTTTTAAAATACATCCTCCGTCTATTGCCCGACTGAAAACCCGATCAGTATCTCGTAATCTTACATCCTCTGACATTTCCTGAAGCAAGTAAGGTTTGTGGTATTTCTGAGAAAAGTACGGGGGACATTTATCTGAGCTTCTGGGTCAGAGTCCCTGATAATGTGAAAGGCTCATATCTGAAGTGAGGAAGTCGCTCTGACTGTAACGTGGCCAAACTCTGCATAATCCTTTATCATAAAGCCTTAAATACGCCGCACTAGCCCAGCTTACAGACGCATCTTTGCGCTACATTTTGATCCGAAGCGGCCGATTGCACCCGCTGAAATGTCGACCTTCTTCTTTTTTTTCCCCTCCACACAAATTTGTTGGGGTGCAGTCTGTTCTCAGCTTTTCAGCCTCAAACAAACAACAAGGAGACGCTGTGTGAGTCTCACTTCTGTACTGAGCAGCAGAGATTGGAACGCAACACAAGACGCCGACTGGGTCACGCTACATTAGCCCCTGAAGAAAACACGATGACGGTGGAGACGATGATGGTGGTGGATGGATGGTTTCCATGACGAATGGTCAGATAGATGGATGGACACAGGTGCTCGAGTGGCAGCCAGAGGGGATATTACAGAAATAAATTAACTTGTGTAAGTCTGATTATACGCATGTCTGCGTCCCTGCTGGTGCATTTATTTTTATATATATAAATATATATAAAAATAAATGAAAACGTGTATGTATGCAGGTAACGTACCTCCCCAGGCACTATTGGCGTTGGAGATGGAAGGAGTGCTCTGCACAGCAGGGATGAAGGCCGGCTGAAGATCAAACAGGTCACTGTTCAGATTGGGCACACTGAGGAGAGAAAAGCAGAGAGGCAAGCCACAGAAGAGGCGAGCAGAAAAAAAAGAAAAGAAAAAGAGGGTGAAAGAAATGAGGATGAGTCGAGAGGGAGGAGGGGGAGAAAAAAGGGGAACAGGAGTCGAGTAAGTCAGCGAGAGAACAGAGAGATACGGAAAGACAGATGGAGACGCAGCATTAATATTTAATCAATTGAGCATAAATAGCTAAAGCCACCACTAAAAATGTTCGTTTGTCACAGATAAAGATTAATCCTCCCGCTCTGAAGGGCTGTAAAAACTTCCAGAGAGCAATAAAGCAGTTAGGAGCAGTAAATTCAGAGCGTGCACACTGGGCCTAAATTCTGTTCTGATTATCAAGAATAAATAGTCTTACTTTACCTCCGCTACAGCCGGAGATGAGATACGAGAAGGATGTGTTGTGTTAGATAAGAATTCTTTTTAAAAATGCACGCTGACAGAAAACAAATATATATTTTTAATCTCTGTTGCACAACAAGAGGAGGTTTGTTACTGTCTTTAAAAAGTTCATTAACATCTTGAAACTTCATCTGAAAATCTGTATTATAATATAAAGCACCTCCTGTTGAGTTCAAATGGCTGGGCACCAGCACCTAAAACCCACTGCAGCCCAAATATTTCACCCACCGGAGCTGTGAGTAAGAATGTAAATGTCATCATGTCTCCAGAGCAAAGTCTGCGTGATGTTGAATTTCAGGCATGTGAGAACAGTTTAGCTAATTAAGTCTGTCATGTGTCCTGCCTCCTGGCAGCTTCCTTAAGTGTTTCCAGTAGTGAGAACTTGTCTGCAGTGGACTATCTCCTGTAGTAAGAACGTAACAAGGACGATGTCCTGACCGATTCTCCTCATACTGCACAAAGTTCACGAGTGACAGCGTAATGTAAGGTTAGATCACAACATTAGATCTTCACAGCATCACCATCATTCAAATGCATCTTTTTAAGTTTTCTATCAGCTCCTCTTTAACAGTGGTTATCGTCTGTCTGCAGACTTCCTATACGGGCTCTGCACTCATACAAACTAAAGAACAGATTTAGTAATGTGTCACGCCAGTGCAAACTGGGTTTCAATGACAAGACTGTATGTAAGAGGCAGGAACTCAACAGTGCTCCCACTGATTTTCACCTAGGATGCCAGGATAAAAATCACGTCAGTCACATGATCACCCTCAAATCAAAGCCAATATGTTTCATGGACTTGACAGAAAACAAATCACTAACTCATTTGTTGCTTGTGCATCACATCCAGATGACAGTCTGAAAAGTAGGGGTGGGTTTTGATAATAGATTTATCGATTAATATCGATTCTGGCTTGGATAACGTGATATCGATTCATTAAAATCCTGAATCGATTTTTTAATATAAATTTATTTTGCCCGAAATGCCAGATTCTCAGTTTCGACAACCACCAAACAGCTAAAACAGTAAATGAGAGCAGGTACACGGATTCTGCACAAAGACGTAAACACAAAGCGCGGACCCGCCGACGGATCAGAATCAGTGAGATGTCGCCTTTCTCACCCGACGGCACGGACACGGTCGGGGCTGAAAGCCGACAGCTCGCTGATTCTGATGTTTCGGCGGGTCCAAGCTTTGTGTTTACGCCCTTTTTGCGCTGATTCTAGAGCTGTTAGTTTGATCTCTCTCCAAACAATACTGACTGAACCAGCAGCAAAAGAAGACTCAAACTACGCTTCACATAAACATCGTACACTTCATGCACAGCTCTCTCTCTCTCTCTCTCTCTCTGTACTTCAAGAACAGTTTCCCGTCTAAAAATCTGTTTTCTGCATTATTCGCTTGCTTGTTACGCACAAGTCTACGTTGTTTACAGGCTGTCGGCCGCTCTTTTTTTCCCTTTTACTTACTTCCGAAAAGAAAACCTAATTTCTGCCGTTCAATACTGAACAAATGTAAACTTTTTAAAATGATGCAAAATGCAAAACGTTAGCCGTGTCTCTAATAAAACTGCTGTAACTTCAGAGGTAATGTTCATATGTTGATTAATAGTTTTCTTTTGTTTTTGATGAACTGCAGAATATTTTTATAAAACCCAGGCCAGGAAAATCACCTTCATGTTTTTCTGTTTTATCTTCAGTTACTTTGACACAAAGGCCTCTGCTGTGATGCTCACACCTTTGATAAAGTCTTGTGAGTGTCAGCTTCCTTTTTATAGATGCAAAAATATGTAAATGTACTGATCTGAATTATAATATTTCTGACTGTCTGAGGCAAAATTTCCCAGATTCAAATCGAATTGAATCGAATCGATTCTAGAAATCAGTGACGATACCCAGCTGTACTGAAAAGTAGCTGCCTACTAACACAGGAGGAAACAATGTAACTGAACGGACCAATCACAAGTGTTGCAGACTGTGCTGATGTAACGTGGAGTTACATTTCTCCGGGTGAACGTCAGGCTGTAGCGTAAGGTTTTAGATGAGTTACAAAGTAACTCCTGTCTACGTCTAACACAGTGCATTGGTGTTAGAGCTACACTGTAGCTGGTCAGTGGTGCTGTATCAGTTACCATATTACTAAGTGGGTTTCATTTAAGAACTCTATGTGCTGCTCTTGTCTCAAAACCTGCTGCTTGCAGCATGAAGTCAGATCTCTGCTGCACACAGGACGGTGGTAAAATGCAAATTCCTCACCAACCTGTTCAGTAACGTGCACACCTGTGCTCGTTACTGAACATCTTTACAAAGCGCTGCATATTTAAGCTAATGGCTCCTTTTCAGTGTGATGAGTATGACTGTGTGAGGGAGGTGTTTGGCTGTGCAGCGTGCTCACCTGTTGGTGGACAGCGTGGAGCTGAAAAACTCCGGGGTCTGCGTGACGTGGTTGTTGTTGTTGGCGCTGCCTATCGACTGGCTGCTGGGGGAGGCAGAGGGTGGAGTCTGCATGGTGATCTCCTTCAGGCGCTGGTCCTGGAAGGAGAACACACAGCCGGGAGTGTGAAAAACAGCACAATGTGACCAGGAAGGCAACACTTAAACAGCTATTTCCCACAGAAATAAACAAGAGGCTCTTTTCCAACAAGCTCCGATCCGGGGGAAGTGACACACTGTGTGCACATGAAGAAAAATACACATTTCCACAGAGGAAAGCACCACCCTAAACCTCCGCAGTTATATAGCTTTGTGTTGCTGTTTTTGATTCAGGCATCTAATCTCACAAATGAATGACGTGACGCAAGGATGAGCAAGAGAAAATACACAGGAGAAAGTACGCTTTGGGGATCTACAGAGTCACTTCTTGGCTTTAAAAGCCAGGCCAAATGAATTCCCAGCCTCAGATTATTGTGCAGTTTCGCCTGCCAAGGCTGCCGTGTTGTTTTTGATTCAGCGCACACAACAATACAATGACAGGCTATTAGTGTAAAGTACTTTAAAACTAATTGTTTCCAGCAAATTCTTTTTTGTTGCGATGCTAAAAAGTCCAGCAGCGCTTGACCCCGAGACTCAGGTGCTGCTGAAACGCTGAATGCGGATCTCTCTGGTGACAGAAACACCGACATCAGCAGAGTCCAACCAAACTGGAGAAAACAATAACAGGTTTAGAATTTTGTGCCTTTTCCGCTGATTCGGGAAGATGAATTCAAACGCATGTGAAGCCTGAGCTGCGCACGCCTTTACATTTAGCTGAAACAGGAGTAAAAAAGCCTGCCGTCAGGTTATGAAACACATCTGGATAATGTAGTTTTAAATAATTTATTCATCAAATCATCATCAAAGCACTCTGAAGGTGTTCCTGCAGCTCTAGAGACTCTTAACTCTTGCATTAATATAAAGATTTTGCATCAGGATCAGCTCGACGGAAGACGTCCAACTGTCAAGCAACTCTGTTCTCAGTCATCTGTGTTAAAATTTAAAACACATGATAATAAAAATAACTAATATCGGTTTCTCCATGCGAGTCACAGAAGACGCTGAAGCTTCGAGTGCTGTTTTCAGCGACCACATCGCTCGCTTTTGTCATTCTCGCTGTTGTTATTGCCTGTTTCTCGTCTCACACTCGTGTCCTTCCCCTGATTCGCTGTGGCAATGAACTCATTTCTCCACAGGGATCGATGCACATATGTCCATATACTTTATTGATAGTGCGTGTTTAAAGAAAAAAGAAAAAGGAAAAAGAAAGGAAACAACAGCTCTGACCAAAGTGCTCCCAGTTAAAAGAAAGCAATAAATAGAATGAATAGAATAGCCCTTTA